>NC_136427.1:128817500-128925000 GCF_052849685.1 Lactuca virosa | reverse complement strand
AAGAGAAGAGGAAGGAGGATAAAACTAATCTTTAGTAACATTTGATGTGATCATTCCTATTGCATCAATATATATATATATATATATATATATATATATATATATATATATATATATATATATATATATATATATATATATATATATAGACATAGTCCACATATAAAATAGCATTGTAGTTTTTATGTATTGGAAATTTAATGTTTATATTTGATTCTTTTATTTATAAACATTTAGGTACATTCTAATTATGCCTCATAATAATCTATTTTATATTTTCATAAATTAAATATAAGATTGATTGACCAAGATATAATTTTGTGATATTTAACTGCTTGAAAAATACCGTTAACCACGTTCCGTTGTTTTGGTTCGTATAATTGTCAAATTCCGATCCCTCACAACTATTAGGCACAAGTTTGAATATAGAAATTAAATTACTTATAAACCGAAGACGCGTTGAAATAATAATTAAATTTCGCATTTGAATGACGTTATTTGCTAGATATCACGAACCGTTTTTAGTTCGAAATAATACGTCGTAACGGAATTTATCAATAGTCACTAGTTTTATTTTCACAAGACAATTTCTAAATAAAACATGTTAAATTTCTCAAACCATTTTTGATATTGGTTGAGTTGGAATCAGGCTGAGTGTGCTCTCACGACGTAACAAGGGTCGGTCATGACATGAGACTCAATGGTGGACAATATTGGTTGTTGACTTTGACTTTGATCGTTAACTTTTGGTATGGGTTGACTTTTGGTCAAATTTCTATTTTTAGAAGGTAGTCTTAAGTTTTACATTGTGTGGGTTATTAGGAGGTGTTTGACACTCATTCGTTGGTTAGGAGAGAACTGTTGGATGTTGACCGCATGGCATGGAGTTGAGCTTTTTAGCCCATCAACTACCTTATGGGTTACCGGTAGGCATGCACAAACCGGTTCATTTTTCAAACCGAACCGGTTCGGTTCACTCCCTAGCCAAGCAAAACCGGTTCAGCCTCAAACCGGTTCGGTTCAAACCGGTTCACTCAAAAAATTAGTCGAACCTATCTAAACCGGTTACACCGGTTCTAAACCGGTTCGGTTCGGTTCCATACCGGTTCCAAACCGGTTCACACGATATAAACCGGTTCTAAACCGGTTTCAACGACTAAAATCTCGAACGGGTGTAAACCGGTGGTTCGGTTCTCAAACCGGTTCGGTTCACTGTGGACCGGTTCAGCGTAAACTGGTTTACCGGTTCTTTGACCGGTTCGGATCTTGAACCGGTTTTTTTGTGCATGCCTAGTTACCGGTAAATCACTACCTTATAGGCTACTTGTAAATCTTCTCCACTATAATTGCAAAGCGGGTTGCTAGATGGGCGAAATGGGAACCTATTTTTACATAGTCAAAATAAACAAATTTGATATTAAAATAAAGAATAAAATGAATTGAGACATGTTAAAGAAAATGGGTAATAAATAATTTTATTGATTGAAACAAATGAAAACGCATGTGTTTATTAATCTCTGGGCCATGTCAAGAAAATGGATTAGAAAAAATATATTTGGTAATGATAACTATTTAATATTAATGTCACTTCTAAAAGCAATATTATTATTTATATGTATATGAAACATATTTTAATTAAATATTTATAGGTCAATGTTAAACAAATTTACAATTAAACAAATGATTTTATGTACAGTTATTAAATATTTATATAAACTAATTTATCCGACATGATGTAATTAACTAATTATATTATGGATTGTGGGCATGAGGATATTAAAACCAAATATCTTGTAGAAAATGCAAAAAGAATATCATGTATAAATATTCTCATTCGTATTTTAATACCTACACACAAGCATATATTGATTTGTTGGATGTCTTTGTACATTATACTTATACCTAGACACAACCAACTTAATTTGTCCGGGTTATTTTTTAGCAATAATCATAATTTTTTTGCAACGATCAAATGGGTCTTCATCTACGGATGGTAACGAAGATGATGGTCATTTTGTCTGAAGTAATTTTCTTGCTTAGAGTTAGTGATGCAACACAGAATGCTAGCTTTGATGAAAATTATAAGATAATTTGGGGAAATCAGCATGTTCAACTTCTTAATCAAGGGCGAGAGGTTCAGTTGTCATTGGATAAATCCTCAGGTTTTCTACTAAATTGTATTTTTTCTGAATGAATAATTTTTACTTGTTTTTTCAAAGTAATTATTTAGATTCTATATTAAATTTGTTTTATCACTAACAAAAATAATAATAATTTTACATAACCATATTATTCTGGTTTTCAAATACTCAAATGAGAATTTATATATATATATATATATATATATATATATATATATATATATATATATATATATATATATATATATATATATATATATATATATATATATATATATATATATATATATATATATATATATATATATATATATATATATATGACAAATTAACTCCAATTTTAATTTGATGAGTTTGTTTAGTAGGATTCATTATTTTATGACTATATAGATGAATTTGATTCAAGGATTATGATGGAGTTGTTTGGTTTGCTCACAATTTTGAGGATTTTTTTAACATGACTTGTTTTCTAAGTTACGTACCATACAAACTATAACTTTTAAGGAACTAATAAATCGATCAGGTCTTTTTAACTAAAATTTTAAGGCTAATCATAGATATGGGAATTTGTTTTTCGATATTAAGAAAAATGTATGACCATATGTCATTAGAAAAGATAAGACACTTCGACTTCGACTTCGACGTAACAAATACACATTTCCTAAAATAATGTTAATCCTTTGATTTATGCATTTTTTTTATATTTTTTAGAGCTTTATTTTTATCGGAAAAAATATATATACCAAAATACATAAATTCCATGATCTACGAATAGACATTTATATCGATATATAAACATAACAAATTTAAGAAATTTGGTCATTATCAAGATCACTCCATCCAACTTTTACACTTGCATTCTTGTCATTCATAGGTGAGCGACCAATGTGATTCATATGTGAATATATTCAAATTCGCATTAAAATGTCATATAGTTAAATCATTGACCTAAAAAATACACATGCATATCTACACTTTTACTCATATCTACACTAGTAACATGTACTTATAAATTTATTTGTAGGTGCTGGATTTGGGTCAAAATTATATTTTGGATCGGGATGCTTTCAAATGAAGATTAAGCTACCGACTAAAGATTCCGGTGGTATTGTTACTGCTTTTTATGTGTGTACAAATGCTTTAAACTTGTCTTCATAGTTCATATATATATATATATATATATATATATATATATATATATATATATATATATATATATATATATATATATATATATAACAAACCTTAAAGATCAATGATTTATGTATCTGGTAGTATGCTTCTCATTATGTTGAGTTAATGTAGTTATTTCTAAATAAATCTGTTCACGAAGAAATGGACTTTGAGTTCTTGGGAAATCGGCCGGGCAAACCAGTCATTTTACAAACGAACGTATTTACAAATGGTCTCGGTGGTAGAGAGCAAAAATTCAGTCTTTGGTTCGATCCTGGTGCGGATTTCCATTACTACAAATTGTTATGGAACGACCATCAAGTTGTGTACGCGTGTATCTTCTTTTATCGGAAATTACATACATCATATTGATATCAAAATTTATAGGTTTTGTTAGCTTGATTGTGTCCAATGATCAAGAAAAGAAAACCATTCAATTTATAAACAAATATATTTACTAATGGTTACATTTTATATTCATTTCAGGTTCTTTGTAGATGACACACCAATAAGAGTATATAAGAACAACATAATTAGAGGTGTTGGGTACCCTAATCATACATTGCAAGTGATTACGAGCTTCTGGGATGGATCAAGTTGGGCTACTGATGGTGGAAAAACAAAGGTCAATTATTCAAATGCACCATTCCACGTCAATTTCCAAGATTTTAACATTGATGGGTGCATCTCGATGCCTAATAGTCCTAATAAGGATTGTGCTTCTCAAAAGTATTGGTGGAACAATAAAAAATATTGGCAATTGAACCCCCAACAACTGAAATCATTAGAAGATGTAAGGAAAAAGTATATGAAATATGACTATTGTACTGATAAGAGTAGGTATCCTACCCCTCGTCCAGAGTGTAGTGAAAAATGATGGGTAATAATTTGTATTACATTTAATGAGGTATCTTCTAACTCTAGAAATAACACACAAGGATTATGGTCCTTCATTTCGCAAAAGATGTACAAATTAGGAAGGATAACATTATAAAAAATTACAACAATACCTTAGATTTCATATAATTTTTTACAACTTACTTTAAAGATATAATTACAAGAATACCCCATAATTTAAAAGGCTTTTAAGATTATAAAGTTCTTGAAAAAGACTAGGACAATTTTCAAAGTTTTTATTATGATTTATTTTTAATTGAAAGATTGAATCGCTTATTGGGTATGTAAAAGTGGAAATATAACTCAAATAATTAGTAATTAACTCAAATACATATGTTGCTATTTGCTAATTAACAACCCATTTTTCATTTGGTGGTAATTTTCGAGGGATTTTGCTATGGATTTTCGGGGGATTTTGCTATGGACTGAATTTTTGATTTTTGGTAAACCATAGGGACCATTTATGTAATTTCGTCTTCATTTGATGACCAAGTTATATCCCCATCCAATGAGAGAATGCACAAGAGCATGCTTGGTCTCCTTTTTCTCTCATTGTCCCCTCTTATTATTTGCTCGTTTTCCCTTCCTCTAGCCCAATAAATAAAATGCCTCATCCACCATATGTAGGGCACGCATAAGAGACCTCCACACTTGGCTTTACCTCTCACATACAGTTCTAAGATAAGATGGTTCTCTCCATAATAGAGAAATTATTTCAAAGTATAGACCATTTAACTTGATCGTTGGAGCATGCTCCCTAGGCTCATGTCTTAGGAAGGTTCTAACGATTCTCTTCTATGATGCTAGCTAGGACCCAAGTCGAGAACCGCAAGCGAAACAAAGGATCGGGTAGCCCCTAAATCAAACAACACCAAAACAAAAATACCATTCACGAGGAACGATCCTAAAATAAAACATATAAATATAAGCAACAATTCATTATAAATAAAAGATAAGGAGAAGATACTTACCCGTCACCACATCTAGTGTCGCGCGAGCCTCCTTGGCCGTCAACTAGAAAGCCCTGATCCTCACCACAAGCGCATCCGTCTTGCCCTGGCGGCCGGTAATCCGAAGAGTTGCAGGAGCAGGTGCTGACACCGCTCCTGCTGCAGCCAAATTCGGACAATGGGCCTTCTTGTGGCCCCTCTGATTGTAATGAAAGAGAATCAGATTAGATACCAGGTGGTGGTGGTGGTAGCAGTGCAATCCCTGCTAATAAGACCCGTCCGGCCGCACTTGAAGCAGCCAAAATCACCCATCCTGCACGCCCTATCATGCATCCTGCCTCACTTGCCACAACGGCCCCAGCCCTACTGGCCCTTCCTCCTTGTATCAACAACCTTGGGCCTTTTTCCCGAACCCCATGATACCTGAGCCTCATCCGACTTCCTCTTCCTCTCCATCTCGAGATCAATCTCCCTCTCCCTAGCCCTCTCTATCATATCTACTAGTGTCTTGCAACTGGATCGACTCACAAACAACCTAATATCGCTCCTCAACATCTCGTGATACCTCGCCTTCTTCATCTCCTCGTCCGCCACATACTGCGGAACCAAAAGTTCCCTCTCTCGAAACATTTCGGTGATCTCAGCCACCGTCTCAGTAGTCTGACGGAGATCCTGAAACTCTCGTGCCAACTGCTACACCTCAATCACCGGTGCAAACTCAAACCTGAACCCGGTCACAAAATCATCCTATGTAATCGTATAACCAACCTGATCACCAACAACGCGCCCCACCTCCTCCCACCAATCTCGTGCCCTGTCTTTCAGAAGACAGGAAGTGTGACATCCGTCAAAACTCAGGTTAGTACTCTTCTAGAACCTTATCAATTCCATGCGTGCACATAACTTGGCTTTAGATGCAACATGTTGAACTAGATCGCGACTTAATAGATCCCTCGGAACAAGTAGTGTAACTTAGCTTTTACTAAGCAGTCACATTGATATGTGAATACTCCAACTAGGTTGTAAAGTGCCAAAGTTCAATCTCAAAACAAAACACAAAACCATGTTCAATAGATCACGACTCAAGGGTAAGTTAAATATCCTAATTTATTAATCGGAACATATGACGTGCTTAACTAGTTTAAGTACTTATCAAACTAAATTTAATTAAATCATGATTTGATTTAATTACAAGTTGGAAATAATATCCAAATATCATAATTTGAATTATGAGCAAAAAGTATAATTCAAGGATTGTCTAATCCTACATTCATATGTGAACCCTTGTTTCAGTTATTTGAAATATAAAATTTGATTTTATAAAAATCAAACCATAAGTTATCATTTTTATAACTTAATTCAAGAGAATACAAGTTTATGAACTTATTTCTAAACACAAAATACTTGAATAAAAACCAAGAAATAAACTCTTGGAAGTTTACAAAAATACATGGAATATTTATAAAAACTAAAGATAATTTTTATAAAAATGATTAAGAGGCCATATTTATTGAAAATGAGACTTTCAAAGCCTCTTTAATCCCTTCCCTTCTCCCAAAATTCGTTCATAGGTTCTCTATCTCTCTCTCTCTCTCTCTCTCTCTGTCTCTCTCTCTCTCTCTCTCTCTCTCTCTCTCTCTCTCTTCTATTTCACTCTTTATTCCTTTCTCCAATGATGCAAAATCCCGAGGTCAGATTTTACATGTCTCTTTGAGGGAGTAAACCCGTTCTTAGAAGCAACTTCGTTGGGAGAGATTTTCCCATTAAATTTTTCACATGTTAGCTCACATATTTGGAGTTTTGTGGCCGATTTTGGTGGAGTATAGTCCCAAAGAGACGACGAGAGAGATGGTCTATCCAGAGAGACATAAATTCACTTTATCTCTTTCTTTTCTCTAAAAACACTATCTACTTCTCCCAACTCTTTCCACCAAAGATCAGCCTTCAAAACATGAAAATAATGAGATATGTGGGTGTTTTTGATTCCTCAAAATCGAATTCAAGGTAAGAGACTCCACTCTCTCCATCATTCTCTTCATCTTGATGCAAGTTTTAGTTTGTTTTCTCTTCATCATTGGATTCTATGCCCTTTAAAGGCTAGAATCTTTCCTTTCATCTTGATGTTTGTAGATTATCACCATAACATGAATCATATATTAAAAATGGTGATAATCCATTATCAAACCAATGTTAAGATCAAAGATTAACCCATACATGCTCTTACAACTTTAAAAATCAGATTCTACTCCATCTTCTTCAAAATCCATTTTCGTATGGTTGAAATGTGTAACATCCCAAAATTCAAGGCCAAAAATTTCATTTTTAAATAAGTTATTATAAAACCAACAGTATAAGGAAACATCCATAATATCATGTCATGTCAAAACCAAAGTAGAAATAATCAAAACATGTTATCATAAAACAATATCAGAGTGTAATCCCAAAGATCTCATGTGCGGAAAACCATAGTGTGATGCGCTGCGATCGAACCAGATCCTTTCCTTTAAAAACGAGTACCTGAAACCAAAACTGTAAACCGTAAGCACGAAGCTTAGTGAGTTCCCCCATCATACCACATACCATACAATCACATATTTCCAGGCATATCTGGGTGCCCGACCTACCCTGCTAAGCATACCGACGTGCTCAACCTACCCCACTGTCAGGCATATCTGGGTGCCCGACCTACCCCTTCGGTATCTTTCAACTGGTAACCGGGAGCTTGCCTCCACTTCGGTATCTTTCAATCGGTAACCGGGGACTATTTCACCCCTACCACTACCACATAAAAGCGTAACATAAACACATAAATCACATACTGCCTAGCATATCTGGGTGCTGGCCTACCCCTTCGGTCCTGTTGACCGGTAACTGGGGACTATTTCACCCCTACTACTACCACATAATATCATATCATACTAACACATAAACATAATAGGTAGTAGCAAACATAGACAATTATCACAAAGACAATCATCTAACAACTCCTACTGGTGGGCAGACATTGTGGCCGTAGACCCACCGCTACTGGAAGGTAACTCACCTCACACTGCTGAAGTCTCGTAGACACAATCCCAGCTGCTGGATGACAGCTTCCCGAACTGTCAATATCAAAACATCACCCAATTAATAATTGGGTTCCACTACATAACCATAAGTACATTCTTTGGATAATTACTACATCACCCCAAGCTTGGCTTATTCAAGCCTAAGGCCCAATCCATAGGCCCAAAGTCAATTAGGAATCAAAGCCCAACACATGGCCCAATTTTCTAAATTGGGCCCAAGCCTATACATGGTCTTATTCAAAGGCCCAACCATTTATTCCAGTCCAACATTTGACATTCTAGTGGCCCAATATCATATAATCATTAAGGCCCAAACTATGGCCCATCTATGGCCCAATTTTCCAAATTGGGCCCAAACCCTCATATGGGCCTTACCCTAAGCCCATCAACATATACTAGAGTCTATATGATTATTCTTCGATGGCCCATTAATAATCAAATAACCAAAGCCCAATGGAAAGGTCCAACTCAAGGCCCAAGTGAAATAAGGGTTTCACATAAAATGATGATTAGGGTCAAGTTTTCCTACTTAACCCATTAAGGACTTAATCCATTAAGTCCAATATTAACTTAGGTGGGTTGCAAAGGATTATTAATTATTATATTAAATTCATTAAATAATCTCGATGCGGTCCCGATAAGTCCCAAATTAGGGTTTCATGGCATTAGGGTTTTCCAAACCCTAATTAGGGTTTCCAACCCAATTACTAGCCCATTTATCAATTTGTGGGGCTTTTAGGTCAATTAGGGCTTTATTGGGCCTATTAGACCCACTAGAATATCATTAAGCCCATTAGGGTTTTATTGGGTCAATTAGGGATTACAAGGCCCATTAGGGTTTCAAGCACCCCAAACGAATCAAACTTAACGAGGTAGCACACCGCCACCCGACACGACGGCAGGTGGCGGCAGCCACCACCCCACGGTGGTGGTTAGGGTTTCTTTCCATTATCCAAATTGTAATTTACACTTTACAATGCTGAAACTCAAAATAAACACACACACTAAACAACATAAACACACACACAGCCACCCTATTATGACCGGTGGTGGTAGAAGGTGGCAGCCACCATGGCTGGCAGCCATGGTGGATATCTATTCCGTTTTCCGGCCATCAACACCTTCTACAACAAAACACACACACCTACATGATTTCTATTTGCCCAAAAGGTCCAGCCACCCTCCCCTGGTGGCTCACGGTGGCGGCAGCAACACTAAAAAGGCAGCAGCAACGGCAATTGCGATGTTAGCCACCACCCTATAGTGGTGGCGGTGGTCTTTCTTGGTCCTCAGCCGAGCAAACGAACTCACACACTCGCAAGCACGAGCTGGACACCGAACTACTCTCAACTCAGCCACCGCGGTGGCAGGTGACGACCGGAAACGCCGAAACGGTGACCCAAGGCCACCGGTCAATTCCTGTCGACGTGAATGACACCAAATCACAAAAAGAATGAAGAAAAATGAGTATATGGGTGGCACGATCCATACCGAGAGCTTCCGATTCACACCTGTCGTGCATAGCGGCGAACACAGCGTGGTTCACCGGAGGAGAGCAACGACAGTCGTCTGCCGGCTTCTTTGTGTTGCACTTCGTCGCTGGCAGCAGCTTCGCCGACGATGTGGTTGCGGAGGACTCCAGCTTCAACGACAAGGAGGCGGTTGGCGATGGTTCTCCGGTGAACTCCGACGGCGATAAACATGGCGGCTGGAGAAAGATAGAGTGAGGGTGGCGGCCGAATGAAGCATCTAGGGTTAGGGTTTGGCTGGTGGTGACGTTTTATACCCGGCTCCATAAAAAGATTGCCATAATGTCAAGATCGGCCCTCCCTTTCTCGTTTTCTTTCAAAGTAAATCCAAAAACTACCTTTTCAACCCTGCCCTCTAAAATTCTTCTCAAATCAAGCCCAAAACTTACGCTTTAGCCCCTGACCCATAAAATCTTTTCAACTTTAACCTCATCTTTACCAAACAGCCCCTTAACCTCTAAAATCTTTTCAAAAGAAGTCCCATAAATTACCATTTAGTCCCTGCCTTCTTAACTACTTACAAAACTAATCTGAAACTTACACTTTTAACCCTCAACTTCTAAAATTCTTCATAATTTAGTCCGGGACTTACATTTATTAATTTATTTAAATAAACGGGGCGTTACAAAATGGTTTTTAGAATATCATGGATGTGTTTTGACACCATGAGTGTGTGGAAAATAAGGTTGCATGTTCTTGACCTTAGCACAAAATCGATTTTCAAGTTAAGAACATCAAGCCCATTTCCTAGAGTTCTTGAGAACAAACATTTTGTACTTGAATGCATGTTTGTTTTTAATCATTTAAAAACAATTTTGTTTATGGAAACATGACTAGAACATGCATGAATCTTGATATCTTTAAAAGATTTTAAAATATTTTCTCAAAGTAATGATTAAAACTCACTTTTCCAACCCACTAGCATACATGCAATCTTCTAGATTTATTTAACTGACTTTGAACTTTCTAACCCAAGTGGTCTCACTGTAAAAAATTAAGAATTATATTTTTGATGATTTTTACAAAACAGTTGCTCTAACAGCACTTTTCTGTGACCACTAGTTTTTCATTACATGATCAAGGACCTTACACCCCATAATAAATCTGGGGAAAATTATGTTAGGAACTTAACACATCTATCTTAGAATACCTAAAATTTTATGAACTAAAACGTTATAGAGGTTTCTACACAAATTATTGAACTTTCAGCTGCATTTGGAACTCATGCATTTGCTAGTGCTACATTTCATAACTTGTTGGGGATGAATACCCCCATTTAGCTCGAAATAATTTTGAGACAAACTGTTTTATACAAGTTCATGTTTTCAAGGGATGTTCTATAAAACCCCAAATGCTAGAACAAACTCTTTATTTTTCTACAAATATAAGGATTTAATGGCCAAAAATTCAAAATAAATACTTATTGATGAGATAAAAATATGAAAAATTATAAATCTGATTTATGTATGAAATAAGGATTCCACCTAAATTTTCATACAATTTGGTCTCCATTTGGTATTTTATTCAAAATTTGCATTGAATTAGAGCATGAATTTACAAAACCAGGTCTTATTACTCAAATGCACAAAACAATATTTTTCCCAGCTTTGGGAACCTTATTAGAACCTGTACCAATTAAGTTGGGATTTTTTACAACTGTTTACTATTTATTTCTAATTTTTAATATTATTTAGCCATAAATTACATAGAAATATCAAATGACCTTCAAAAATCACTATAAAAATTATGAACAACCATAACCTCTGTTAGAACCAGAAAATAAATTTTTGTAATTTTTGGAGTTCATCTCCATGCCTTTGTGGATTTTTGAACACAAGACACCACGAATCCAATATTTACCGATAATGAACCGAACAAACTTTGTGCACTTTGTAACATCACTAGTTGGCTAAGTAGTTACTAGATTATGGCTAGTGACTAATGACTTACTAGAAACTTATTGTTCCGTAGGACGCTAGTAGGGATCGAACCCGACGACGTCAAATCGCGATACATGAACCGCAAACTTTCCCTTGTGAGTATTCAAAGCCCCCTTTTTACTGTTTTCATGTTTTGGGGTGGAAAGCATGCTACTATTTATGAGCTATATTTACTATTTATGAACTCGTGGAACTTTGTTTTATGAACGTGCTGAACTTTGTTTTATGAACTTGTTGAACTCTATTTTATGAACTTGTTAGAACTCTATTTTGTGAACTTACTAAGCCTTGTTTTATGAACTTGGAACGATACTCTTTTATGAACTTTCTGTTATGAACTTGTGCTATGAACTTTATGCTATGAACTCTTGATATGAACTTTGTGATATGAACTTGTTATGAACTTTGTATGTTAAGTCCCTAAGAACCGAACTACAACCTATTAACTTGTATTTGAGTCGGCGGTCTTATGGATAACACTATTTGGGGTAGACAACCCCCACTCACCTAGAACCGTGAGTGCATTTTTCCGTGAACTGACATCATGGGAACCATGGACATGATGGAATAGGGCAAGAACGGTCGTTAGGCTTGGTTGTGAACGGAGTGCTTTGGCATTCAACACTCACTTTGAGTTGGAACTTTTGTTGAAAAAATCTATATTTTCTTAATGAAACGATGTACCTTTATAAACTTGTGAAATCACCAACTATTTTATAGTATACCCTCATTTTTGCATGCTTTTTATGAAACGGTCAGTAAGCCAGTTTAAGACGCCATAATGATTTATGTTTATTGCTCTTGTTATGTACTAGACTATGTAGTATGGAACTAAATGTAATATTGTTTTGAATATGATGTAAACATAAAAATGCTCAATGATTATGGTTGGTAATCCTATTTACCTTGTGTTATGAGACCTTAGCCTGTCACCCTTCGTGTTTCCGCTTTAACGGGGTGTGACAGGAAGCAAGTCTGACCTCTACCCCCTCGGGGCAACTACTGTTGCGGAAGCCGTTAGCAACATCCTCTAACCACCTCCTGGTTGTTATCGGGTCCTTCTTCCCGTGATAGTCTGGAGCTCCACATGCCCAAAACTCCCTGAAGGTTAAAGAACGCGCTCCCATCAAGGCCACCATCTCAGAACAAAACGAGCTCTACCGCTAATCCAAAATCTCCAGAATGCCCTCCTTGACCGTACCAAAGATCATAGAAGTCTTCTCAAGAATGCAATGCGTAATCTCATACGAAATGAACTCCCTCGTCTGCTCATCCAACTGCCCGACTCTAGATCCTGAGCCCGATCCCACCCCAACACCAGAACTGCCAACAGGTCTGCCCCGTAGAGTTACAATACTGAAAATAGACCATATAAACCATCAGAATAAGCATCAGAATATATCGAGGGACCACTAACTCTACAAGCTCCCTGGTTTCATCGTAGATCTCCTTGAATCGAGTACGGATCCTCTGCTTCCAATAGTACGGGCCCATACTCACTTCCACATATATCCGTACTTTCCTCAAGGATTGCCTTGAATCCTCCATGTCACGTTATATCCATAAAATTAGCCCTCATCAAGATAAGGCTCCCAGCACTAGATCTCATCCTAGATTTTCTTAGGGCAAACTCCACACCACTCTGAGCCATCAGCTGCAGAAGGAACTCCCGCTAACTTCCTCTAACTAGCTCACGAATACAATTACATATCACCAAAACTGGATAATTCTTCGAATGAGAGGTCTCACACTACAACGGTTGGACTCAAACAAGAGCTGCGCAATAGAGTTAAAACCTAACCTTCTAAAATTATTCAGTTCCCATAATATGTAACTTAGCATATTCTCTTACTAGTTAGCTAAAGCTAGTGAGAACTCCTAAAAATCACAAAGCAAGAAGCACTCGAGCATGAAGTAATCAGAACCAAACATCACTTAATCAGGCCATCCTATCACTGACTGATCGGTACTAGCATGCAAGTCTACAAGCTCATACAATAGGCATACAAAGGCACTTTTATCTTTCTGATTGGGGAAACTTAGGCACTTTTACTAGCATCACAAAACACGATACTAAAGTACTATCCTTTCCTTTCATATTGGATAAACTTTTATCTTTCTGCCTAATAGATTCTTCATATTAGTTCTGCTACTCTTTGAAAATTTTCAAAGTATCAGAATTGTGCTTAATCTTATAATCACAACCATGTTTACTAAAGCATTAGTAAATCATGACGAATAAAGTTATCATCCTTTGTGGTGGATCTGAATAGTCCATATCAACATGTACTAGATTTATTAGTCCTTCACTTTGACTCACATAAACATGTGATCAATGAATTAGTCATAATCTTCCAATGATCAAGATTTTCACACATCACACAATTCAAATTCCATGACTCCAAGTTTCTATCCAATTGAAACTTGGGCGATGAGAATTCCTTTTCACTTGGTTAATTATGACAATACCACAAGCAATATAACAAGAATCAAATCCACGATTAATATTGCTAATAATAGAATTGTAACCAACACTTTCATAAATGCCATTACAAGGAAATATAAAGAAAACTAGATAAATCAAAAGTTCACTTTTATTAATAATAAACGAAATTTTTTGGAACTTTTCCTTACAATGCAAAAATGAAAACAATGTTTCTACACATTTCCTAAGAAATCTGTCATAACTCCTAAGCAGTAGCTCTAAAATCTGATCGTCGAACCATGCAACAAAAATCTATCTCTCATGATCAGATTTAACTTACTCTTCTTAAGCTTCCTTCTTTCTCTTAGATCCTGCAAAACATCAAAATGTGATTATCACATCATGTATTAAGAATCTACGAATAGGAACTTACTAAAATAATGGACTTAGATAATGGATGTACCTGAAGTAGAGTCATACGAATTGACTTTACCATCTCTGAGATCTTTTAGGTAGTTAGGGCAGCTTTGCAACCAATTCCCCTCCAATTGGCAACTGAAACATATGGACCTTTTAGGATTAGCACATGGAACTATATCAGAACTAGCCTTTCTCTTTACCATATGGTCAAATGGTTTGACCTTGGCCGATCCATTTCCATTGGGAAGAGAAACCTTTTCTGGACTACCATTGTTGCCATTGTCAATGTCCATGGGAATTTTGGAGACAGATCCTTTAAACACTTCTTCTTCACTTGTGCTCTTAAGCATTTCACCTTCAGCAACAATCAACATATGTGTCGGATCAATTAGGGTCACGTCGTGGTCACTCATATAGTAGTCTTTAATGAACTGACTATATGACTCAGGAAGCGAAAGTAGAACCAAGTCAATGGCTAGCTCCCTCGGGAAAACGACACCCAACATCCCCAATCTGTCAATGTACGATTTCATTTTCCGAACATGCGCACACACACACTTTCCATCTTGATGTTTACATGCCAACAGGGCTTGAGTAATTTCGTTTTTTTCAACTTGAAGAAAGCATGACTTTGGGAGAGTTACTAGAGGAGGAGGAGGAAGAACTGAAGAAGCATGACCTTCATTTCTACCATTGCTCGAAGAAGGGAACACACTTTCACCTTGACCATAATGTGGAAGATCATCTTCAGAAGGTAGAGGAAAAACATTTCCAGAAGAATGAGGAAGATCATTGTTGTCTAAACTTGACATCTATAATAGGACAATAGAGAATTCAAGTTAGTTAATTTTAATCCTTAATTATTAACCCATAAATTTAAATTAAGGTTAGGATCCATATTTTCGATTCGAACTTTGAAGAGGGATGCCATAATCAAATTCCAATCTATTTTAGGTAGGTAAATCATTTACCAATTTCAATCTCATGAAACTCCTAGATATTTTGAGATTCATTGAATCTAATCAATGGCATGTTTAATCTCGATTATGCTCTCACTGTTGTGACTGGGATGCCGAGGATCACAAACGAGATGTTAATAACCATGCAAATTAGCTTGGTATTCTCGATGTCATTTATCATCTCCTTTTAATGTGCCGGTTAACCACACACGCTCCATTAATAAACGATAATTTTCGAGACATCCATTACCACCCTTTATTAGTCCCATATTAGTGTGCCGGTTAGCCACACGCTCTCCACTAAGGACTTATAAAGTGTATTGTGCAATTTCATGGATTAGCATCAAATTCACATTTTACTAAAGTAACTAAGAGTGGGATTTTAGAAAATAGTTTAGTTGCTTTTTATCATTATACTTTTAATGAGGTTATGTCCTATCAAAACCTGTTCGGCTAACGACCTCCACCAATCAAGGGAGCGGTGGATAAGAGTGAATACCCAATGGCAGTCATTTTATAGCCCGCTTCCTTAAACCCCCCCTTATAGATCAACTTCGTGAATGAGGCATACTAGCGGTTCGACTGACTTAGTCTTATACATATAATAAATATTAAACATTTAATTTTACATATAGTATCAGATGTATTTTAAAACATTTTAAAATTCTAAGGGTTTAATCTTTTAATAATTTAAACTTTTAATTTAATTAAATTTAAACCATCTTATGGATTTATCGATTATCTTTTAATTACTCATTTAATTAAATTAATAATAAGATCCATAAGGATGTATTTTAAAACTTTTCAAAATACTAGGGTTTTTAAAATTTAAATTTAAATTTCAAAATTAGGTGAATTTAATTTAAATTTAAAAATTAAAAACAAATGATTTAATAATATCTTATTAATTAAACATTTAATCAATTTATTAAATCAATTGATGATTATCCAATTAAATTAATGAAGATAATTTAATCCTAATTCTCCCCCCATAATTTTTTAAAATAGCAAATCTTGGGGAGGAAGGCAAGGATTTCAATCCTTGCCATTTTCGAAATCCTAGAGGGTTAAGGAAACCCTAATTTCGAAACTTATAGGGCAAGGGAAAGGGTTAAAACCCTTTCCTAATTTTTGAAACTTAGAGCTTAAGGAAATCCTAATTTCGAAAATCCCTATGTCGAAAAGGGTTTAATTTCCATAAACCTTAATTTATAAAACTCAATGTAATCAATTCAATAGAAAACAAGACAAGGCTCTGATACCACTGATGAGTTTTGAGCATAAAAAACAAAATCCTATGTGTGCATGCAGCCCAGACTGAAGATCTATGTTTTATCTAATTGAACATACAACATTTGAACATCAATTGGGAAACCCTAGGAGATCTATATTATTTTCGAAAATCAAAACTAGGGTTAGTAAACATACCTTTGATTGTTATGTAGCAATAACAATGAAACCTAGTCTTCTTGAAACCTTGAGAGCAAGCGTCACAAGTGTCACGCCTCTAGTGGTTCACACCGAATGCAAGCAAGAGGATGAGAAATGAGAGAGGAGAGGGAGAGCTAGGAATTTCGGCTGTTCCTTTAGGGTTTTAGATGGCCGAAATTCATAGGGTGTAGAGGTCTATTTATTGTGTAGATAGGATGCCCTGGATAACCTAATTTGAATATAAAATTATTAATTCAAATCTGGTAATTATCCACCTCCTTAATTATCCATATGGGATAATCTAGAAACCCTAGATTATCCTTAGGAATAGCATCCACCCTTCCCTAGGAACGTTTTGGAACCTCTTGCTCAACTATTGAACAATTGCATTTTAGCCCCTGTACTTTTAAATAATTCTTTTAATACCGAAATTAATTCCAATTAATTTATGATTAAATATTAATTAAATATTATTATTTCAAATTAATATATTATTCTCATAATATATTAACAAATAATTTATTTCAATTTATTAATCAAATAATAAATTCAACCTCTCTCTCCAAAAGTCATCATGTCCAGTTGCTAGTTTTGAGGGAAACCCAAAAGGATTGTGCTACAGTCAATTCAAGTATATACCAATTACAGTTATGAGCTTAGACATCTAATCTAACATAAATATCCTTAGAGTAAACTAATATTCTGATGGCCCAACAAGGCCCTAACCATAAAGAGTCCAACATGGCCCAACACCGTGAGGCCAAACGATTCGAAGCCCATCTGTTGAGTACGCAGGGAGTACTCAGCTCGTACGCTAAGCGTACTTGCTTTGGGGCTTGTACGCGCGGTGTACCAGCTTGTATGCCTAACTTACTCCCACCTTAGCCACTTTTCTTCATTGATCACTTAATCGCTGAAGACTTCACTCCAACACTTAGATATGACTTCCCTAATGTGGCTTATCATGTAAAGTTCGCAACTTTACGTGCATGCATGGCTTAATGGGGCTCTAGAGCTCAAAAAGAGCTTAATAAATGACTTAACACATGCATGAGTCCATAAACACCATAAAGTTTCCACCTTTAAGCTTGAGGAACCCTTAATATGTCCAGATCTAAAAGGCTGAACTCCATAAACGACCTTAGCTCACAAGAGCCAACCAAAAGGGACCAAAATAGCCAAAACAAGCCAATGAATAGATCTATGAAATGAGTTGACAAGCTTTGAACTTTATACCTCAAATGCCACGAAATGGAGATGATAAAGCTGGATCTCAAAGCTCTTCTCCAAAAGATGAGTCTTCAACCTTCTCCTTCCTCTTCAAAATGCACAAAACACACCAAAATTGCTTCACAAGAGATCCAAAGGCAACACGCAAGGCTAAGGGACAAAATTAGGGTTTTAAGGGTAAGGAGGCTGAGTAAACATGTCCAAAAGAGGCTATCATATGGATTATATAGGGTGAAAACCCAAAACTTAGGATCACTTATTCGAAGGTCTATTCGATCTTGATTATATACAACTTGTATACACTATGTGATTATAGGAGGACCCAGTATGAGTTACACTATATAAATTCATTAGAAGTGTTGCTATAAATTTCATAATTTGAAATCGCGATTGTTTACTTATTTTAGTAGACTTCTATTGTAAATCGCTATCAGAACACTATAAAGGTCAGGATATGATACATTTAGAACTAAGATATATCTTGTTTAATATCACCTGACTCTTGACCACTATAGAGGACTTATCGCCACGTCCTCATTAATCTTTTTAGAAAAAGATGCCGCCACGTAGATCAAACAGGCGTGTCAACAACACACAATCAACTCCACCACCGCCACCACCTCCACAATATGACCCTGCTGTTTTCCAAGCAACAGTAACAGCCGCCGTGGCAGCCACCATGACGCAAATCAACGCAAGTGGTACTAGTGGGCTGGTAGTGGTACCGACAATTCTAACCACGGCGAAAGCCACGGACACCCAAGGGAGTGTTCATACAAAGACTTCACGAATGCTAAACCCAAATCTTTTGATGGCACTGGAGGTATCATTGTTTTAACACACTGGTTCGAGAAGACAGAATCAGTGTTTGAAATATGTGCGTGCCCCGAAGCTAGCAAAGTCAAATTTGCAGTATGCACATTCCTGGATAGAGCTCTCTTATGGTGGAATGACTATGTCATGTCGTTAACTCTCCCAGTAGCTAACGCCATGAGTTGGGAAGACTTAAAAGTTCTGATGATGGCAGAATATTGCCCAAGAGGCGAGGTACAAAAGCTAGAGCAAGAGCTCTGGGGTCTGACGATGAAGGGCTCCGATATTGCTGCTTACATTGCCAGATTCAGTGACCTGGCTATTCTTTGTCCCGGGATGGTCACCCCGGAAAGTTAGAAAATGGAAAGGTATATCTGGGGACTATCTCCTCAGATCCGAGGGAACGTAATAGCTACCAACCCACTTACTTTCGATAGTGCCAAGCGTCTGGCACAAACACTCGTGGATCATGGAGTTCGCCAAGGCTTCATGACCGTTATTCCCGAGCAACCCAAAGAGAATGGAAACAAAAAGAAGTTTTGTAACAAAAGAAAGGGTCAATCGTCGCAAGAGCCCTTAAAGAAGCAACAAACTGTGGCAGTCCATGCTGCTACTGTTCCTGCTATTGTTCCTGCTGCTCCAGCACCTCCCACTCGATTTGCTGGAAACCTTCCGAAGTGTAACAAGTGCAACTTCCATCACACGGGTGTTTGCAGGTAAATGCATTTCAAAAACTGCAACAGAAAGGTGCACACCGCCCATTTCTATAGGGAGCCAGCACAACCAATTACCCAGGTCCCCGACGGAGGAGTAAGCCAGGCTTGTTATGGGTGTGGTGAAACTAGGCACTTTAAGAGGGACCGTCCGAAAGGAAAGAATGTTGGCGGTGTGGGAAGAGTGCTAACGATCGGGAAGGAAGAAGCAATATCAGATCCCATAGTGGTCACGGGTACGTTTCTTCTCGATAACTCTTATGCATGCATACTTTTTGATAGTGGTGCGGATAGGAGTTTCGTTAGCCATAAATTTAAACATCTACTCAAACAAAAACCACAATCACTAAACGAAAAATTCACCGTCGAGATGGAAAACAGAAAAACAGAGAGCACTAACGACATATTCATAGGCTGTACCCTTACTCTAAACGACTATTCTTTTCAAATCGACCTTATGCCGATCTCAATAAAAAGCTTCGACATTATCATCGGCATGGATTGGTTAAGTCCTCACATTGCTGATATTCTATGCTATGAAAAGCCTATTTGCCTTAATCTGCCAAGTGGCGAAACCCTCGTCATCTACGGCGACAAACCCGGTACGAACCTTCACATCATCTCTTGCGTCAAAGCCCAAAAATACCTACGCAAGGAGTACCACACATTCTTAGCTCATGTAGTGAATGAGAAGCAAGAAGTAAAAGACATAGAGAGCATTCCCGAAGTATGTAATTTTCCCAACATTTTCCCGAAGATCTTCCAGGAGTTCCTCCTGAACGCCAAGTTGAGTTACGAATCGACTTGATTCCTGGAGCTACCCCCGTAGCCAAATCCTCGTACCGTCTAACACCAGCAGAGATGCAGGAACTATCCAACCAACTAAATGAACTGCTCAGCAAAGGATTCATCAGACCGAGCTTTTCACCCTGGGGAGCACCGGTCCTGTTCGTGAAGAAAAAGGGTGGATCATTCCGTATGTGCATAGATTACCGCGAACTAAACAAGCTTACCATTAAGAACCGATACCCTCTACTGCGAATAGACGACCTGTTCGACCAACTCCAAGGAGCAAGCTACTTTTCAAATATCGAACTGAGATCAGGGTATCACCAAATACGAGTCCAGGAGGATCATGTTCCCAAATCAACATTCCAGACTCGTTATGGTTACTACGAGTTTGTAGTGATGCCCTTCAGTCTGACAAATGCACCTGCAATGTTCATGGATTTAATGAATCGGGTATGCCGACCATTCCTAGACAAATTCGTGATAGTATTCATAGATGATATATTTATCTACTCACAAAGTAAGGAAGAAAATAGTTAGCACCTGAGACAAGTTCTAGAAACATTAAGGGCAGAGAAGCTATATGTGAAGTTCTCAAAGTGCGAGTTTTGGATTAGGAAGGTAAGTTTCCCTGGTCACGTGGTGAACGAAGAAGGAATACACGTAGACCCATCCAAAATCAAGGCAATCGAGAACTGGTCAGCGCCACGAACGCCAACAGAGATCCGTCAATTCTTAGGACTTGTTGGCTACTATCGCAGGTTCATACAAAACTTCTCCAGAATTGCTAAGCCTCTTACCACCCTGACTCAGAATGGTGTAACTTTTAGCTGGGGAGAGAAAGAAGACACCTCATTCCAAACGCTAAAGCAAGCCCTGTGCAGCGCACCTATCTTGTCTCTTCCAGAATGGACAGAAGACTTCGTAGTATACTGCGATGCATCCAACCAGGGACTAGGTTGTGTACTTATGCAACGAGGAAAGGTTATTGCCTATGCCTCGAGACAGCTAAAGACACATGAGGTCAACTACACCACTCATGACCTTGAGTTGGGAGCAGTAGTGTTTGCTCTGAAGATCTGGAGGCACTACCCTTACGGTACAAAGTGCACCATCTTCACGGACCACAAAAGCCTCCAGCACATCTTCGATCAGAAAGAACTTAACATGAGGCAACGCCGATGGGTAGAACTACTCAATGATTACGAATGCAAGATTCGTTATCATCCCGGCAAAGCCAATGTGGTAACAGATGCCCTCAGTCGAAAGGAGTGCTCAGGTCGCAGAGTAAAAGCACTAACCATGACCATCCATTCACATATGTCCATACAGATCAAAGAGGCTCAGGTGGAAGCCTTGATGCATGATAATGTGGCAGGTGAAGCCTTAAGAGGAATGGAGAAGAAATTAGAAATCAAGGGTGACGAAGTTCGTTATCTCATGAATCGGATCTGGAAACCAAAGTTTGGTGGCTACAAAGATGTTGTCATGAATGAAGCCCACAAAAATCGATGCTCCATTCTAACAGGTTCAGATAAGATGTATCTGGATCTCAAGAAACTCTATTGGTGGTCGAACATGAAAGCAGAGATTGCTACCTATGTGGGCAAGGGCCTAACTTGCGCCAAAGTCAAGGTAGAATACCAGAAGCCCTCAGGTTTACTACAACAACCAGAGATACCTGAGTAGAAGTGGGAGCGGATTACAATGGATTTCATAACCAAGTTGCCCAAGACCATGGGTGGTCATGACACCATTTGGGTAATCGTCGACAAATTAACCAAATTCGCACACTTCCTACCAATAAGGGAAACAGACAAGATGAAGAAGTTGACCAGAACTTACATTAGAGAGATAGTATGATTGAATGGTGTGCCAATATCTATTATCTCTGATAGAGAGAGTAGATTCACCTCACGGTTGTGGCAGTCACTACAAAAATCTCTAGGAACTAGGCTGGACATGAGTACAGCCTATCACCCACAAACCGATGGGCAGAGTGAGAGAACTATTCAAACCTTAGAAGACATGCTGAGAGCTTGCGTGATCGACTTTGGTAAAGCATGGGATACTCGTTTGCCACTTGTCGAGTTCTCATACAACAATAGTTATCACACTAGGATCAAGGTTGCCCCGTTCGAAGCGCTCTATGGCCACAAGTTCACATCACCTTTGTGCTGGGCTGAAGTGGGTGACACGTAACTAGCTAGAGGGCAAGTTCCTGAAAGCACTCTCACTGGCCCGGAGATGATCAGGGAAACTACATAAAAGATCGTTCAAATCCGAGAACGATTGAAAGCTTCTAGAGACAGAGAAAAGAGCTACGCAGATAAGAGACGAAAACCCTTGGAATTCCAGGTTGGTGACCGTGTTCTATTGAAGGTCTCACCCTGGCAGGGCATGATACGTTTCGGAAAACGTAGAAAACTAAATCCAAGGTACATTGGGTCGTTCGAGATTCTTGCTAGAATTTGCCCAGTAGCTTACAAACTCCGACTACCTCAAGAAGTTAAAAACGTACATCCTATCTTCCACGTGTCTAACCTAAAGAAGTGTCTATCCGACGAGACTCTTGTGATTCCACTTTATGAAATCCAGATAAACGAGAGCCTACACTTCGTGGAAGAACCAGTAGAAATCATGGATAGGGAAGTCAAGAGAACGAAACAAAGTCACATACTAATAGTGAAGGTTCGCTGGAATGCCAAGCGCGGACCTGAATTCACTTGGGAGCGAGAAAAGCAGATGCAACGAAAGTACCCACATCTTTTCCCTAGTCCATGAGTACTCACTATAGAAATAATTTCGGGACGAAATTCCCTCTAACGGGGGGGGGGGGGGGGATAATGTAACAACCCGTTATTTCAAGTCAATAAAAGTCAATGTAAGTCAAACTTGTTCAAATAAAAGTCAAACACTTAAAGTAAATCATGATATTTACTAGTATATATATGGTTTTCGGTTTTGGGAATCTAATACCATACCCTATTTTGTAACAATGTTGACCGAAATCCGTTCATGGAATAGAGCCAAGACCGAAATTGTAACAACCCGTTATTTCAAGTCAATGTAAGTAAAACTTATTCAAATAAAAATCTAAACTATAACCGTATACAAGTGAATCTGTATCATTACACTAATACAATAAGAACTTTGAATGCCTCAAGGGCATGTTTATATAAGTTATTATATGTGCATACTTTGATAATCATAAATATATAAGTTATAAATACTTATATATTGAAAACCATGCAAATATATGTTTATATAATATAATACGAGTCAACATAAGTCAAAAGGTGAAGTTAAAATCCAAATTTAACACCTTACATATGTGATTTCGGTCATGGGAATCTAGGATCAAAGGTGTTTACAGTTTTAAGCATCTAAGAACAAGAGTGTTTTCAGTTTTGGGCATCTTGGAGCAAAGTGTGTTTTCGGTTTTGGTTCCCCCACTTGGACCGAAATCATTCATTTCTATAACAACCAAGGTGATTTCGGTCATATTAGGACCGAAATCAACATCCTAGTGGCCATAAACCCCCTTAAAAAATCTAGATATTTAGCTTCCCAATGTGATAATTCCATTTACCAACGTAAACATCACCTCAACCGCCTACCTTTTTCCTTCATACTTAAGATACAAAATGGTATTCATTTAACACATACATTAAACACTTTTCATCTCATATGCTCTCAAGTATCAAAGCACTTACCCAGTTAATCTTCAAACCTTCAAATTACATTAAAAAACACATCGTATCTGCATCCAAAATTTCCAGAAAACTTGTAAGTTACTATGAATTAGTTTAGTCTTTTAAAACATTTAACATATAAATTCAACTAATTCATACATAATATTATGTGTGTAATATAATTAGGATATAGTTAATTATACATAATCTATCCCGAGGATCATCGCGACCAAGTTATACCCATCCAAAAACACGCATTCGAGGTGAGTTCATACCCCTACGTTTTCACGATTTTTCATTGTTTTAGGGGGAATACAAGTAAAACACAAGGAAAACTTGTGTTAATATCTAAAATATTTCAATTGGTTTCAATTGTTGTTTTTATTAAAATATATATCTATATATGTATACTTATATAATTAAGATTTAACAGGCTTAGAATTGGTGATTTCGCCTTATTTCCTGTTCCTTGTTTGGTTGTGGGCTTAGGGTAGAATCATTTATTTGACTGTCTGTTCAATAGTAATTATATATGCAATATATATATATATATATATATATATATATATATATATATATATATATATATATATATATATATATATATATATATATAAGTATAAACACTATTTAAACATGTTAAACAAAAAGAATATTTTTGCAAGTTATTTTATTGTCGTTTGGACATAAAATTCACGAAACATCTTTATCACAGATTTACTATATCAAACATGCAAAATCGTTAAAAGTACAAAGGTTTTCAGATTTACAATATAGAAAAAAACATATAAACTATAATATGTATAGTTTATGGAACATACATAAAAAGGTTCACTACTTATTCATAAACTAGTAAGACATAAAGGAGTCCCTTCGTAAGGAGATCTGCTGGGTTATCCTCTCACGTTACCCTCTTCACTACGAGGAGTTCCTCTTCTACTCGATGTCTTAAGAAGTGATATTTTCTGTCAATGTGCCTGGATCTGCCATGATCCCCTGGTTCCTTGGTTAAGGCGACCGCACCCTTGTTGTCACAGAAAATCTTCATAGGCTCCTTTACAGCTGGTACAACTCCAAGGTCTCCGATGAAGTTAGTTAGCCATATTGCCTCCTTCGACGCTTTGCTTGCTGCTATGTACTCTGATTCGCACGTTGAATCAGCTACAGTCTCCTGTTTGGAACTTTTCCATGGTACTGCTCCTCCATTCAAGGTAAATACCGAGCCTGACTGAGAGCGGAAATTATCTCTGTCGGTTTGAAAGCTGGCATCACGATACCTTGTCACTCTCAAGTCATCACTCCCACCGAGGGTAAGGACCCAATCCTTAGTCCTCCGCAGGTACTTAAGAATGTTCTTTACTGCTGTCCAGTAAGCTCTACCAGGATTCCCTTGATATCGACTAACCATGCTCAAAGAAAAAGCCACATCAGGGCGAGTACACGTCATAGCATACATGAGCGATCCAACTGCGGAAGCATATGGTACTTGACTCATTTATGCTATTTTGACATCGGTACTCAGACTCTGAGTCTTACTCAGTTTGGTATTGCTCTGGATAGGTAATTCTCATTTCTTGGAATTCTCCATGTTGAAACGTTTCAACACCTTGTCCAAGTAGGTACTTTGACTAAGTCCTATTAGTCTTTTACTCCTATTTCTTAATATCCTTATCCATAGAATGTAAGCTGCTTCCCCAAGGTCCTTCATACCGAAACACTTCCCAAGCCAGGACTTAACTTCCTGCAAGGTTGGAACGTCGTTTCGTATGAGCAGTATGTCATCCACATACAATACCAGAAAGCTAACTATACTCCCACTAGTCTTGACATATACACAGGACTCATCCTCCCTTCTCGAAAAACTAAACTCTTTGACTTTCTCATCGAAACAAAGATTCCATCTGCGAGATTCTTGCTTTAATCCATAAATGGATTTCTCAAGCTTACACACTCTATCAGGGTACTTCGCATCCACAAAACCCTCTGGTTGACTCATGTAAACATCTTCAGCCAACTTCCCATTAAGGAAAGCGGTTTTGACATCCATCTGCCATATTTCATAATCATGAAACGTAGCTATGGCTAGCATAACCCTTATAGATTTTATCTTTGCTACTGGTGAGAAGGTCTCGTCATAGTCAACTCCAGGAGTTTGAGTAAAGCCCTTTGCAACCAATCGCGCCTTATATGTGTGTACTTTCCCATCCATGTCGGTCTTCTTCTTGAAGATCCATTTGCACCCGACCGTCTGACGACCTGGTACATTGTCAACCAAGTTCCAAACTTGATTGTCATACATAGACTGAATCTCGCTATCCATCGTATCTTTCCACTTTGCAGACTCTAGGCCCGCCATGGCTTCCTTGTAGTTGTTAGGTTCATCCAAATTTACCAGTGTGCTATCACTGATACACGTATCACCTTCACTCGTTATATGAAAACCACATAACACAGGTGGAACACTAACTCTACTGGAACGTCTCAGAGGTAAGGACTGGTCAACTGGTCCAACATGAGTCTCATCCTTAGGTTGATCGCTAGTGTTAGAGGTTCCTTCATCGCTCAAATCTTGAAGCTCTTCAAGGTCAATTTTCCTCCCACTATCCTCTTGGCATATGAGTTCTCTTTCACGAAAGACACCCCTTCGTGCTACGAAGACCAAATTCTCACGGGGTCTATAGAACAAATATCCAAAGAATTTATGTGGATAGCCGATGAAAATACAACGCTCACTGCGAGGTTCGAGCTTGTCGTGAGTCTCTCGTCTTACGAAAGCCTCGCAACCCCAAACCTTGATATGCGCTAACGAGGAAACCTTCCCTGTCCACATTTTGTGAGGTGTTTTGGGAACCTTCTTAGTTGGGATTAGATTAAGGATATGGGCGGCAGTCTCTAAGGCATACCCCCAGAATAAGATAGGTAACAAAGCTCGACTCATCATGGAACGAACCATATCCAACAAGGTTTGATTGTGCCTCTCAGCCACACCATTCAACTGCGGTGTCCTAGGTGGCATCAATTGCGAAACAATTCCACATTCCTTAAGATAGTCGTGGAACTCAATACTAAGATACTCACCACCTCGATCGGATCGGAGCATCTTTATCTTCCTGCCCAATTGATTCTCCACTTCTTTCTTAAACTCTTTGAACTTTTTAAAAGTTTCCTACTTGTACTTGATTAAGTAGATATATCCATATCTGCTGTAATCATCGGTAAAGGTTACATAGAAGCGGTTAGAATCCCTTTTGGCGGATCTGAAGGGCCCACACACATCCGTGTGTATGAGATCCAACAAACCCTCACCTCTTTCACAAGTACCAGTGAAAGGTGACTTGGTTATCTTTCCAAGCAAACAAGATTCACACGTGTCATCCAACTTTAAGTCAAATGGCTCCAACACTCCATCCTTTTGGAGTTGGGTTATGCACTTCTTGTTGAAATGTCCAAGACGACAATGCCACAAGCATGCTTTGTCCAAGCCATTGGACGAATTGATATGCAATACATTATTTCCTAAGTTGTCTACAACCATGACAGTTTCATATACACCATTACAAGGCAATGCTTAAAAAAAATTTATCATTATAAAAAGCATTAATAGAACCAATTTCATTATTGATTGAAAATCTAAAACCTTGTTTATACAAACCATGAAAAGAAATAATGTTTCTTGCCATATCAGACGAGTAGCAACAATTATTCAACGCTAGCCCGAACTCATTACTAAGCAATAAAGAATAAACTCCAATCTTGGTGACAGGCGATGCTTTCCTATTCCATATGATCAAGTTCATCTTCCCGTGCTCCACATCCCTACTTCTTTTTAGACCCTGCGAAGGTGGGCTTTATCTTCCCATCCTTGATGTCCTGCAAGTATTTAGGACAACTTCGTTTCCAGTGCCCTTTTTCATGGCAATGGAAGCACTCTGCTTCTTTTTGATTGGATGAGGGAGTAGCAGAACCACCTTTGGACCCACTAGAAGAGGCTCCATCACGAGACTTTCCCTTGTGATTCTTTGAAATAGTTTTCCTTTTCTTCCCTTTACCATGTTCAATTGCCAGGACTGGGGCAACAGTAATAGGAGTGGGTACAATAGACTTGCCTGTCAAACTACCGTCAACAGTTCTCAGAAGGCCTTGAAGCTTGCTCAGAGTGACTTCCGCATTGTTCATACGGTAAGTCATACGGAACTAATCATAACAAGAAGGTAAAGAGTGTAGGATAATTTCGACAGCCAACTCTTTGTCAAAGTTATAATTCAACTTCAGCAAGCGGTCCACATATCTTTGCATATTCTGCAAGTGGGACGTGATGGACTCTCCATCCTTCATTTTTGTTGTTATCATGGAGGCAATGATTTCATACCTTTCTTGTCGAGCACTCTGATGGTACCTTTCCATCAAGTCTTGGTGCATCTCGAAAGGCCAGAAGTCCTCATAGGACTTCTGAAGCTCATAAGTCCTCATAGGACTTCTGAAGCTCATAAGTCATAGTGGCTAGCATGATGCACGACACCTTTGTTGCGTCCTTCTCATGAGCCCTATATTCAGCCAATTATTCAGGAGTAACAGTTTCTTCATCAATCTCCTTTAGCTCTTTATCGAGTACATATTCCTTTTCCTCGTATCGAATGGCCATGCGGATGTTTCGAATCTAGTCATTGAAATTCGACCCATCAAAGATGACCCTCCCACACAAGTTCATAAAGGAGAAAGAGCCAGAAGCATTCGAAGCATTGTTTGAAGTAGACATCTGAAAAAGAAGGACAAGTTTTATTAGATAGAAATTCATTAATATAACACCCAAATGAAATATTAATGTTAGAACCCAAACACAATATTTCACAATTCGGAAGAGGGATGCCATAATCCAATTGCAAAATATTTGAAGGTAGATAAATGACGATTTACCAATTTCACCACCCAAAACTAAAATTTTAAAGAATTAAGTTTTATGAAATTCCTAGACCTTTGAGATTCATTGAACTTTTCAATGGCATGTTTAATCTCGATTATGCCCTTCAAGTTTGTGACTGGGATACCGAGGATCACAAACAAGGTGTGAATAACCATGCAAATATGCTTGGTACTCTCGATGTCATTTATCACCTAATCAATGTTCCGGTTAAAAACACACGCTCCATTGATCTATGACAAACATCGAGCTACCCTTTTCCACCCTTGTTAGCCCAAGTTAGTGTGTCGGTTAACCACACACGCTCCACTAACGACTTGACAAGGTGCAAAGTGCAATTTCATTGAATATCACCATTTTCACATTTTTCCTAAAGTAACTAAGATTAAGAATTTAGGAAAAACATTTAGTTACTTTTATAATTATCATTATACTTTTTAATGAGAATTAATGTCCTATCTTACCCGTTCGGCTAACGACCCTCCACTAGTAAAGGGAGCGGTGGGTGAGAGTGCACACCCATTCAATCGCCATTTTATAGGCAATTTCCTTATACCCCCTTATAGATCGGCTTCGTGAATGAGGCCTACTAATGGTAAGACTGACTGTCTTATACATATATATATATATATATATATATATATATATATATATATATATATATATATAAGTATTAAGCTTTTAATATTATAATAAGTATAAGGGTTGAATTTTACACTTTTAAAACTCTAGGGTTTAGAATTTAAATATTTCAAAAGTTAAAACCTTTTAAATTCCAAAACTTAAGGGCATGTTTTGAAACCTTTCAAAACTTCTTAGATCAATTTGAAAACAATTTAATTAACCATATAATTAACTATATCACAGAATTGACCTAGTCTAATTTCATATATCAAAATGTTTCAAATCAAAATTTACAAATAATTTTTTTTCTTCACAAAATCAAGTGTTAGGTCATAAATTGTGGTTTATACTTTGCTTTTCATAAGCTTTTAGAGTTCTCGATCTAGGGCCTAAAACACCATGTTTTGGTGTTGTTTGGACCAAAATCACATGTGATTTTGGTTAGGCTTTATATTGTTTTGTTTGGGTTTTGGGCTTGGGATTTGTTATTAGGTCTAGATATAAATAGTGTTATTTAGGCCTAGTAAAGAGAGTTAGACGTTCTTGGGGGCTGCCATATGCAGATTACACGTTTTGGAGAGATCTAGAGAGAAAACGAAGTGTGTAATTGGAATCTTATGTACCGGACGATTGATCAATACATCGTGTGCATTGAAGATTAATTATCTTGTTCTTATTCATCTTATATCTTGCATCATTCACTTGATTGGGATTCCGCACCATCAAAGTGAATCCGATTGACTTGTAGGAGAATTCGGGACTTACAAGATTGTTAGGACTAAATTATAGTTTATTGTAAGTGAAAAGAAAGCTATAAACCAAGGGGGAGATTGTTAGGTCATAAATTGTGGTTTATACTTTGTTTTTCATAAGCTTTTATAGTTCTCGGTCTAGGGCCTAAAACACCATGTTTTGGTGTTGTTTGGACCAAAATCACATGTGATTTTGGTTAGGCTTTATATTGTTTTGTTTGGGTTTTGGGCTTGGGCTTTGTTATTAGGTCTAGGTATAAATAGTGTTATTTAGGCCTTGTAAAGAGAGTTGGACGTTCTTGGGGTCTGCCATATGCAGAGAACACGTTTTGGAGAGATCTAGAGAGAAAACTAAGTGTGTAATTGGAATCTTATGTACGGGACGATTGATCAATACATCGTGTGCATTGAAGATTAATTATATTGTTCTTATTCATCTTATATCTTGCATCATTCACTTGATTAGGATTCCGCACCATCAAAGTGAATCCGATTGATACGTAGTAGAATTCGGGACTTATAAGTGGTATCAGAGCCAGGTTCGGTATCAATCGGGTCATTGCAAACGGTTTTTCTTGGAGTTTCTTGGTGTTTTTTATTTATATTTTATGAATTTTTGGCCATTGTTCTTCGTGTTCTTCATATTTTTGAGTTTAGATCGAGTTTCGCATTAAAAATTTGAAAATCCCATGTTTTTGGCAAGTTTTGGGCATTTTAGGTTAAGATTTGCGAGATGTAGGCGGAAACCCTCGGTGTCGGTCAAACCCTAGGCGGCCAGTAGCGATTTCGGACTCAGCTGAGTTTTCGGAGCACAGCAGTGAAATCTCGGACGCGGCTTCGCAGGTTCTCGGTCAGCAGCTCCGGCTCTCGATCAACAGCGAAGTCCTCGTTTCCGGTCTGAAGTTCTCGCATCGCATTCTCGGTTCTTATTCTCGGTTCTTCTTCTTCGGTTTGGATTCCGGTTCACTTATTCTCGGCTTCGGATTTCGCCCCTGTTCTCGGATTCAGATATATCAGCCTAGCAATTTCGGCTATAATTTCGGAATTTCCATAATTTGGCTTATTTTTGGTCAAATTGCCATATTTTCGATCCAATAATTTCGTTTTTGGTCCTTAGGCCTCATATTTGATCAAAAAGACCCGTATTTGGTCAAATACTCTCGGTTTTGGTCAAATATTCTCGGTTTTGGTCTAGAAGTTTTCGTTTTCGGTTTACAAATTTTTGTTTTCGGTCAAGGTTATTCTTTTTGGACAAAGATCTTTGATTTTCACCTTTGACTTTCAGAGTTGACTTTTGACTTTCAAGTTTGACCTTTGACCTTTAATTTTGACTTTCTCGTTTAACTTTCAAGTTTTCACGTTTGACCTTCAGATTTGACTTTTAAGTTTGACTTTTTAGTTTTGACTTTCAAGTTTGAATTTCAAGCTTGACTTTCGAGTTTTTAAATCAAAGGGAACTTAAAACAATTACTATTTTTGGTAAAAAAATTTTTTGTGAATAATGAGTTTATCAATCACAAAAGAGGTCAATGAAACTACTTGTTCTCAAGTCTGTACTGATACAATTAAATTTCTTCGTGATCAAATTGATATATTACGTAGAGACAATGAGGACCTTAGGTATGAAGGATACACTCTCAGGAAGGGCCAAAAATCTTTAAAAAATCACTTAGAGGCCAAAACCAAATACTTTAGAAAACTTCAAGAAGAATACAGCACAAAGTGTGAACATTATGATTATGCTAAAGTAAAAATTTCCGAATTAACTGCCGAACTTGATGCATTAAAAGCTAAATATAAAGATGCTGAATTTAACTTTAAGAAATTGGACGTGTCAAGTGAGGTAGTTGTGTCCATGATAGAGAAACAATTAAGATGCTGAATTTAACTTTAAGAAATCGGACGTGTCAAGTGAGGTAGTTGTTAAAGAATACTCATTCGAAGGAACAAGAAGTGAAGATTATTTTTCAACATTCAAATTTTCAACCCCAGAAGCAAGGTGAAGCTGTATTTGAAGTTCTGTGACAGATTGCATTGAAGCCTCCTCAATCAATTTGCTGCTATCTATGAACTTGCTGAAGTGATCCAGAAGAATCTGTCTCTTTGTTATTTTCTCTGATGATTCTCAAAGCTGAAAGAGCTGATTTTCAAGAATCCTTACAAGAAGTCTCCACACCCAATGTGGGTTCAAAGTAAAATTTTTGAAGAAATCCCAACCGTTCAAGATGAAGTCATTCATGCAGAAACTCATATGTTCATCTTGAAGTTGTGAAGTAATCGAAGATAAACGCTGAAGCCAAGCTCAAAGCGAAGATTGAAAAGAAATGAAAGCAATAAACTAATGGGGAGATTGTTAGGACTAAATTATGGTTTATTGTAAGTGAAAAGAAAGCTATAAACCAAGGGGGAGATTGTTAGGTCATAAATTGTGGTTTATAATTTGCTTTTCATAAGCTTTTAGAGTTCTCGGTCTAGGGCCTAAAACACCATGTTTTGGTGTTGTTTGGACCAAAATCACATGTGATTTTGGTTAGGCTTTATATTGTTTTGTTTGGGTTTTGGGCTTGGGCTTTGTTATTAGGTCTAGGTATAAATAGTGTTATTTAGGCCTTGTAAAGAGAGTTGGACGTTCTTGGGGTCTGCCATATGCAGAGAACACGTTTTGGAGAGATCTAGAGAGAAAACAAAGTGTGTAATTGGAATCTTATGTACCGGACGATTGATCAATACATCGTGTGCATTGAAGATTAATTATCTTTTTCTTATTCATCTTATATCTTGCATCATTCACTTGATTGGGATTCCACACCATCAAAGTGAATCCGATTGATACGTAGTAGAATTCGGGACTTACATCAAGTAATTATCTTTAAATTTAACAATAATCATTCAATTGGATGAGAACAATCATTACCATATCATAAAAATTGAATTTTAACAGTCAAAACAGTTTGTGGTAATGATCTTAATCCAAAGTTGGCCAAAAAACTCGAAAATGTGCAAGCAGAGATCCTACTCGTCGAGGTCATGGCATGGACTCGACGAGTTCATCACATATGATCCAACTCGTCGAGTTCCCATATTGGACTCGACGAGTCCAACAGTCAGTGGCCAAAAATGACATTTTTTCAGCTTTGAAAATCAAACAATTGCATCAATATAACAGAAAACACCCTATGCCCTGATACACTGAAGGGTTTTAAGCACTATAACAATCCTATGGTGCACATACAACCCTAGATGCTTTGGATCTAAGTTTTCTCAAGTTATACATGCAATATCATTTCATCCAAAGCATACACCCTAGCTAGCATGGAATTTGAGATATACAATATAAAAACTAGTTAGATGAATACCTCTTGTTGTAGCTTGTAGTTCTTAGCCTTTCAAAAGCTTAGCACCTCAAATGTGATGCCTCAAATGAGTCACAAACACCAAATGCAAAAGGAGGCTTATGAGAGAGAGGTTAGGAAGCACAAAATTCAGCTATGGTTTCACCTTGGAACTCTTGGGCCGATTTTAGGGTGCTTAGGGATTAGTTTTATAGTGTGGAATTCCTAGGGTTTCATACATGTAAACCCTAATTCACCATGACTCTTCATATTTGATAGCCCTTTGGACTAAACCCTAATGGACTCTCATATAGGTTTAGTCCATGCCTAATCAACATGGATCATTAGCCCAAACTATAAGTATCACTGATTTACCAAATCAGTCCCTGTAAATTTAATCAGTCTCTTTTGATCACTAAATTAATTCCAAATTAATTCTTGATAAATACCAATTAAATAATTTGATTTCTCCATTAATATATTATTCATATAATATATTAATAAATCACAAATAACCTCTTTTTCAAATACCCATCCTATCAAATTGCTCAGGTGAAGGCAACCCAAAAGGACCATGCTACTATCGGGTCAAGTACATACCAATTATAGTTATAGGCATAGACACGTAATCCAACAAGTATAACATCAACCTTGGACAGACGACCTTACTCATATTCAGGGCGGTCCCGTCAACAATGCATGGAATAACAAAGTTCAGCACAACGGAGGGGCCGGGGACGGTCCTAGCAACGCCACCAAGGGAGTTACAATGTTACGAAATCATACAGCCGAAAGAGATCATACAGGAAAACAAGAAGTCATGAGTAGAACCGGCAAGTGGCAAAGAAATTATCAATAGGGAATACCCGGACCAACCGGTCAGCGTAGGCAACAACCTCCCATCAGCCACAAGACATGCGTTGATCAACCTCTTGAAAAAATACAAGCACGTCTTCGCTTGGACCCCTACGAACATGGTAGGGGTAGATAGGAAGGTTATAAAGCACAAGCTTATGATCAAGCCAGACACTAAAGAAACCAAACAGAAAAAAGGGTTCAAGGGGGAGACAGGAACAGGGCAATCGATGCCGAAGTTGCTAAGCTGACCAAGGCGGGGATACTATGAGAAGCAGTCTTCCCGACCTGGATTGCCAACCCCGTCATGGTGAGAAAACACAATGGTTCGTGGCGTATGTGCAGCGATTACTCCGATCTAAACAAGGCGTTCCCCAAAGACTGCTACCCTCTGCCAGAAATTGACCAAAAAGTTGATTCCTTGCAAGGCTTCAGACTAAAGTGCTTCTTAGACGAATACAAGGGGTGCCATCAGATCTTGATGAGCAAAGAGGACGAGGACCAAGATGCCGTTCGGTCTGAAGAACGTAGGGGCGACCTACCAACGCCTCGTCGACTCTATTTTTGCCAAACAAATCGGAAGAAACATCGATGACATGGCCATAAAAAGCCCCAATGACAGGAAGCTACTAGAAGACGTGGAAGAAACATTCAAAACATTGGAGAAGGTCAAGATGAAATTAAATCCAGGGAAATGTACCTTCGGTGTCGAGGAAGGCCAATTCATGGGATACTACATTACCACAAAAGCAATTCAACCTAGCCTAACCAAAGTGGACGAGTTGATGGAGAAGCCATCCCCACACACCCTGCGGGATGCCTAGGGGATAAACGGTAAACTGACTGCTCTAAGCTGTTTCATTTCTAAATCAGCAGAGAAAGCCCTGCTGCTCTTCCACACCCTCAAAGGATGCATTGAAAAGAACAACTTCCAATGGACAGTAGCAGTGGAAGCAGTGCTCCAACAAATCAAGGAGGCCTTGCACAAGCTACCTGTGTTGGCCAGTCGTGTCCCAAGCGAAATGTTGCAAGTATACCTGTCAGCCTCGGACGAAGCCATCACTTCGGTACTGGTTGTAGAAAAGGGAAGGAAGGCAAGCACCGATTTACTTCGTTAGCCGAGCACTGCAGGGCCCCGAAACCAACTATCCCATCCTCGAAAAATTTGTGTTAGCACTCATCTATGCAGCACGACGCTTGAGATGCTATTTCCAAGCACATCAGATAGAAGTGCTAACAAATTGTTCGATCAAACGAATACTGTTCAAGCCAGAAACATCCGGGCGGCTAGCGAAATGGGCAATCGAGCTGGGGGAGCATGACATCAGCGATCACCCACGTACCAGTATCAAGGGACAAGCATTAGCAGACTTTCTCCTCGAAATCCCAGGCGATGCAAAGACAACAATTCAGACAAAAGAGTTATTGGGGATAGGCCAGTCCAGGGACGACCAGAAGTGGACCCTGTACACCAACGGAGCGTCCAGTAAAGAAGGGTCGGGAACTGGCCTAATCTTAACAAGCCCAAAGTGGGAAGAGATCACCTATGCTCTCCGCTTTGATTTTCATACTTCTAACAACGAAGCCGAGTACGAGGCCTTACTAGCCGGCCTACGATTAGTAAAGCAGATGGGCGCAGAAGCGATAGTAGCCTTGATGGATTCAAGATTAGCAGCTAATCAAACCAACAGAGAATTCGAAGCGAAAGACAAATGAATGAAGAAATACGTGAAGGCTGTGCAACGGCTTGTCGAGCCCCTCAAAGAGTTCACCATTAAGCAGATCCCGAAAGGAGAAAGTAGAAGAGCGGACTCCCTCAGCAAGCCAGCGTCAACATGTTTCGATCACCTGTCTAAAAACATCCTAGTGGAAGTACTCAAAGAGAGAAGTATAGACGAGCGACGGGTACACACTCTAGTGCCAGCCCGACACACATGGAAGTCACTGATAGTTGAATACCTGCAACACGACAATTTTCCAGATGGCCACGAAGAAGCTAGAAGAATACGGATCAAAGCACCGTTGTACACAATCATGGATGAAGTATTGTATCAGAAGAGATTCATGAACCATGGCTAAAATGCGTAGAGGAAGCCAAAGGCAAGGAGGAACTCCAAGAGACGCATGCCGGCTCAGCGGACGCACGCGAAGGGGCAAGGGCTATTATACGGAAAGTACTTTGAATGGGCATCTACTGGCCGACAATACACCGAGATGTGTTGGAAATAAAACGAAGATGTGTAGAGTGTCAAACTTACTCCCGATCCAAGGGAATCCATCGACGCCTTTGACGGGTATCTCTAGTCCGCGGCCCTTCTACCAGTGGGGAATTGATATCGTTAGGCCATTGCCAGACGCCCCATGCAAAGTAAAGTACCTGGTAGTCGCAGTAGATTACTTCACAAAGTGGATCGAAGCCGAGCCATTAGCATGCATATCTGGGAGACAAATTATAAAGTTTCTGTGGAAAAAATATTAGACCAAGGTTTGGAATACCGAAGATACTCATCAGTGATAACAGATTGCAATTTGCCGAGAACCCGTTCCGAGGTTGGTGCGCTGACAAGGGAATTGAGCAACGATTCACGTCGGTAGCACATCCCCAAGCAAATGGCCAAACAAAAGTGTCCAACAGGACGTTGGTAAATGGAATCAAGAAGCGATTGGGAAAAGCTAAGGGAAATTGGGTCGAAGAGCTACCGGGAGTGCTCTGGTCGTACAAGACGACGCCAATAGTTAGCACAAAAGAGACTCCTTTCAGCTTAACCTACGGCACGGAGGCGATGCTGCCAATAGAGTTGATGGTAGGGTCACTCCGAACGACCCATTTCAAAGAAGCAAGCAATAACAAAGATCTAAGAGCATACTTAGACCTCATCGAAGAGAAGTGTGAACGATCAACCATTTGCCAGGCAGCTTACAAAAATGTTGTGGAAAGGTATTATAACCAAAGGGTCAGAGAGAAAGTTTTCAAAGTAAGGGATTACGTCCTAAGGCGAAATGAGGCAAGCCACACCCAACCGCAAGGAAAGTTAGGCCCCACATGGGAGGCACCATACAAGGTCATTGAGGCCCACCGCAGCGGCGCATACATGCTCGAAATGATGGAAGGAAGGTAAATCCCAAGAACGTGGAATTCCAGGAATCTAAGGAAGTTCCATTTCTAACCCGCCACTCGGACTGATCACCCGGGGGACGTTCAACGCCGAAGGCTCAATGCACTTAGGCATGCGACTTTATCTTTCTTTTTATAAAGTAGTCAATGTAACTGCAAGGCTAAACACAACTGTTTTATTAAAATACTCAGTGTATTTGAATGGCCATCCTATTAAAATACTCAGCGTATTCAAATTTAAATACTTAGTGTATTTACAAGGCTCATAATAGCCATCAAATTTAAATACTTAGTGTATATACAAGGCTCAGAATAGCCATCAAATTTAAATACTTAGTGTATTTACAAGGCTCAAAATAGCCATCAAATTAAAATACTTAGTGTATTTACAAGGCTCAAGAATAGCCATCAAACTAAAATACGTAGTGTATTTACAAGCATAAGAAAATACCATTCATATTATAAAACACTGAAGAGTTATTACAAACAAGGCCAGGAAGGCCACCACTATCAACCACTATCAAACCATATGATAACAACTAAAAAGAGCTTCATAGCTTTCTTTCACACCCGTGAGGGGCAACACACGGTACGAAAGTACCTTAAGAATCAACTGGGTTGCCACCACCACCATCGCCTCCCACCACCGCACCACCATCAGCACCACCATCATCACCATTGCCGCCACCACCGCCACCACCGCTGCTGCCATCGTCATCGCCACCATCGTCGCCGCCATCTCCACCAGCTCCCTCAGTTATCATGCCATCAGGAATTTCATCAACCTCATCCAAAGCGCAAAGCTGCCACATACCCTCCATGTCCAAATGCCCCAAACCCAGGAGGGAAGCATGATCCATAGTGGCAAACGCGAGCAGGGCATCATTGACACTAGTAGTGTGGCTGGACCGGGAATCACTGGCACTGGGGTCATAAGATCCATAATCCACCATAGCTTTCAGCCCGCTGCGGCCAGAGTCCTCACCGGTGACGAACGCAACATGCCTGATCCGACTAACAACACTAGTGAACTCCGGATGCTCAATTAGATTGTCCATAATGCGCACAACTCCCACCTGTAAGAGCCAATCCCAGTCGCGCCGAACAGCCTCCGCCTCAGCTCGAGCCTCCTCGAAGAGCTTATCACGGTCACAGACATCACGCTCCAGACTCTCATTCTGAATCATGAGCCTCTCATTAGCCTGGGTCAAGGAGTCTACTTTGGCTTCTAGGGTAGATCAAATTTCTTCTGTAGCAGTTTTCTTCGAAGCAAGTAGGGCACACCTCTGGTCAAAGACGTGAACATCCTTCTCGAGCTCAGCAATCCAACGCTTCAGGTTAACCTCCCCGACACTGCAACTCGTATGGGAAGTTTCCATCTCGTTAAGCATTTGGATACGACGGGCACCAACGACGAGATAGAACATGGCCTGGGCAGCAACATAAGACATATTATGAGCCAAGGCGGGCTGCCACTGGCCTCCATATCGGCGACGACAGCAGGCGTAAATGCATGTCGAGCAAATTCTATAGCGTTGGTGTGGACAGAAAAACGGGACTCATTCTGCAAACTCCAGGCCGGGACAAAAACATTAGATGCAACATCACTCCTAGGGACCCCTTCACGAGGCGGGGGTTTCATGGAACTCATCACCCCCGGGACCCCCGGGGGGAGAAAGATCAGAAGAAGACTGCGGGATAGTTATGACTCGAATAAACACATACATACACATACACATACACACATAAATACATACATACATATACACATAAGCACATACATACACATACACATACATACATAATTACATACATACACATACAAAATATACATATTTCCCATAATTTTCATAATTTTTTATTATTTATACATTAAACGTAGATTATTTCACCTTATTGATGTTTTAAACGTAATTTTTTTTTCTCATTTGTTTGTTTGTTTGTGTGCTAAACACATTCCTTACCATTATTATATATTATCATTGTGTTCATAAATATTTTTAGTATTAGTTATGATTTTTAATTGTTTTTGTTTTAAATATGAAAAAAAAACGATCAAAAAAAAGTTTTAAGACTCGAATAACGAATAATAATAATAATAATAATAATAATAATAATAATAATAATAATAATAATAATAATAATAATGGAAACTATAAACTCATCAGTATTTCGTAGCTATTATGTAGCTAATCTCCTCTGTCGGTAGTCTGTAACTATTCCGTAGTTAATTAGTGATAGAATACCTATAGATTTACTTCCATTGCTATTCCGTAGTTATTTCATAGTTATTCCGTTACTAAATTAGAGCATTCATTCCGTAGTTATTCCGTCGGTATTCGGTAATTACCTACGGAAATTTTCCGTACCTATTTTTTTGTAGCTAAACCATATGTTTTCTAGTAGTGATAGTGGACTATATTTTTTGGTGTGAAAAAGAATGTAAAAATATGATAGCTTGAAAAAAACCACTATATGATTTATTTTTATAATATTTTTATCTAGAAACCAATTTGGGTTGAAGATGGTCTAAAAATGACAAGTAAAAATTCTATATTCTTGTGTTTTGTCGCATGCATCCTTGACCATATATTGTTGCCCAAATGGAAGTAAATTATCACAATGTTCCAATATGGAAGATGATATGCAGACTTGAACATGAAGACTCATTCTCGATTCTTACATCTTTATCGCTCGGTTGCGGTGACTAATTAGTCCACTAATTTTTTTTATGATATGGAGCTGAATGATATGCTTAAGTAAAAAACCAGTATCATAGAATTTGTTGAAAGATTTCCGTATTATATGTTTTTTTGTGTCAACAATATTCAAGTAGATATAAAAAGGAATTAATATTTGAGCGGTGTTATGACCAACCAGTTTACTGCTCTGCTGTGAATCTGCAGAACTGCAATAAAAGGACAACTGCCATAACATATAACCCTACTGAACACACCTTGTAGGAATGGGCGAACCTGGTGCCTAGAGACCCCATGTTTTTATTATTTCTTGAAACAAGCTGTGGAGATGAGGTCAGCTTAATAAGTTCCATTGAGAAAAAGACACAAAAGCAAGTGCTCTTCTTCCTATGTTACAAGCTGGAACACCACTGCAAAGTCTATAGCCTCTAGATGCCTATGCATATGTTGAACAAAGATTTGGATTTTTTGACATGCAAATAGAATCTCAATAAACAAATGTATATGGGCAATTTCTGCATGTTTTTGAATATGCAGTATGGGTACTCATATGGGTTGTCTCTATCTGCTTTTTCCATTTTCAATGGTATATATTTCCTATGGGCAAACACTCAGATAAATATTTCAAAGGATCGTTTGTTGTTGGTATTTGGGAATATCCGTAATATAAATGATAGATTTTGCACGTTATTTACCTTGTGCTTGTGTCTGCTGGATCACATGCGCCGCTCTTTTTCTTCATGCTAAGTCCGGCCATTTCAAGAAAAGAGTTATATTTGACTTTTAATTAGTCAAACGAGTTTTTTTCCATTCTTTTAACGACCGTTGAAGTATTATCACGAACAACACGATGTAAATACCAGTGCAAAAAGACGAGGTTGATGCACGCCTTTCATGTAGTAACACTGTTTTAATACTTATAAGAATCACTTCCACAACTTTTTTAATAAGTGTTTATGTATGTATTAAGTAGAAAAAGACTCATATCTATCTCGTGACCAACTTTTGACCAAAAAAACACCCACATGGGTATGGGTGTTGTACTCTAAGTTTGTAAATGTCTATCCCCCTTCTAACACCATGTAAAGTTACTTCACATTATCACATATATGAGAAGTACTCGATCCCTTATAAATTTTAGTCACGAGAGTGATCATGAGTAAAGCAGTGGCCCCCTGTATGGACCTAGAGCCCATATTTTCTATTAACTACAAATGCTGGACCATATGTGATCCTTTCAATGTTCTTAGTCGACTATAGCATTCTCCCTCTCTTTATTTCGGTATCATGGTTATCATTTATTTGTTTTTTCATTAAAATAAACATTACTAGCATCCATATTTTCATTTTCTTTGATGATAAATAAAACCTCTATATTGGAAATGTTAGAAAAAAAAAAAAAAACAAGAAGCCATTTTTATAAAAGAAAATAGTACCATAAAACAATAGTCACTATAACATGGCGAAAACAAGTGTTATTGAGTAAATATTTATGTCACAACATATATTACCAAAAGGGAAATAAAATAAAATAGAAAAAAAAAACATAAAAAGGAAAAAGCCTCGTCTTCCCGTTTTGTACACAACGTCGTAGCCTAGACTGAATCCGGAGAGGGCTATCTTTTTTTTCTTGTACTTTTTTTTTTTCTATCTTTTTATCTGTCAACTTACAAAACTTAAGAAGGCAAAAACAATACAAAATTTAAAGGACAATAGTTTTATTATATGTTTTCTATTTGTTGCATCTTCGTTCACAAGACACTGTAACATAATGATTGGTGTGCTTGGTTTCTTGATTCCAAGTCTTGCCAATGTCTTGTGCAACTCTTATGGCATCAAGAGATGCACCCAACAGACCTCGTCCTGTAAAGCCAACTGCATACACACCCGCTTTCCCTTTCCACCCCTCTGGAAATGGTGTCATCGGCATCCCTTCTTTCGAAAACAAGTCATTTTCCTGTGAAATGCATCTCATTAGGTCATGGGTATAAATGGTATTTCACAATCAAGATTTCTTGAAAAAGTCATTACCTTTAACCATGAAGGAACATTGCTGCGATACCCAGTTGCCAAAATCACTGAATCTATTTCAAGATTTGCTCCATTGACCAACTCTACACGACCCTGTGAAAATTTCTTGATTCCTGGAACTATTTTAATCTTTCCAGATTTGATCTTTCGTAGTGCACCAATATCCAGAACAGGGGTTTTTCCTTTGATGTTTTTGAGCTCTAATGGACCTTTTGATGGCCGATTTATACCATAATTTTTCAAGTTCCCAAGAGTATAACTTGCAAGAACCAGAAGTATCTTGTCAACCACCTTTAATGGTAGCCACTTCATCAATGAAGTTGCCAATTCGAAAGTGGATTTCCCAGCAATTTCCCTCGGCAGTATATGAACCTGATTATCATTATAAACCAACCAAGTTCATTAGAAAGGAACTAAAGGCATCGTGTAGTAATTAGGTTCCTTTTACATGAAATAAAACTCACCGAGCTTCGAACCACCATGGATGGAAAAGCATTATGGTGGCAGAGATCAAGAGAGACTTCCATACCGGAGTTCCCACAGCCAACCACCAAGACTCGCTTTCCTTCAAAAACCTCACCGGACCTATAATCACAAGCATGCATAACTGTGCCATCAAACTCATCCAACCCTTCAAACTCCGGCACCACTTTCTCAGCATTCTCCCCTGTCGCCACCACAAGCCACCTACAGATATACTCCATCTCACAGTCACCTGTCACAGTCTTAACACGCCATAGCCCACAAGTCTCATCATACTTGGCCAACTGTACTGACTCATTGAACCTCGGGTTAATCTCAAACTTCTTGGCATAAGATTCAAGGTACTTGATAAACTGATATTTCGAAGGGTATTCTGGGAAATTTGGTGGGAAGGGGTAGTAAGGTAGTTGGCAGAATTGCTTTGGGAGATGGAGTTTTAGACGATCATAAGTCTTGTTTTGCCAAAGAGACGCAATGCAGTTGGCACGATCAAGGATCACAAAGGGCACCCCTTGTTGCTTAAGCCCTGCACAAACTGCAAGACCAGAAGGTCCAGCCCCTACTATAACTGGTCCGTTGACCAGTATGCATCTTCGTGAGAATAACTCCTCGTGTTCAAGAGCATGATGAACCATTGTTGGCAAATGATCAGGATGGTTATAACAAGCACAATGCATCAAAAGAGAGTACAGAAAGATTGTGAGTACTGAGTGCGACAGAAAACCTCTAAATAGGAAGAATGTGCAACATTAAGTATGTGAAAAGCAATGTGTGGAGGGGGTGAGAGGGAAATGCAGAGGTATAAATAGGGTCTGCATGTGTTTGGGATTGGAAAATGATAGCCTTAAGAAGGTCCTTTTCTGAATGATTTGTGTGTGAATCATAACAGTACACTAATATCTTATAAATAAAACTTCGTTATTATATCCTCTAGTTTTTTTTTTCTTGCTTTCCGTACCACACATCCTTTATGAATGTCGAATAAGTATATCTAGTGATTTTGGAAATCAATATCCTAAAATGGGACAACAATTGGTTCGAGTAGGTAAACTAATAGGAAAATATACTTTCTGAGTAACATGACTAGTTAATCAAAGTTTTAAATATTAGTTTCTTAAGGTTAGGCAAACATTTTTATGATTAATGGAATTGAAATAATAGATTATGGTTTTGTTAAGTTATAATCATAAATCTTAACGAAAATGTCATGAAAATATCCAAAGTTTAGGCAAAATAGACAGTTCTTGAGCTGAGATGTGGTCCATAGGCCTCTAACTAAGTTGCTCGTTTATTTATTTGATCTTTTCTTCAAATTCCCATGGTGGGTCAGGCACATGCTGACTTACAAAATCTTGTACTAATCCCCTAATTGCATTATTCATTCAACATATCTAGACTATATGGCTTGGGCCAACTTTTGGCGTTGAGAGGCTAAGGTGACATTGCTCAACGGCGTTAAGGCCATCGAAACACCATCCCTCATAGCCGTTGAGTTAAGAGATGTTGCCTCTTAACGTAGCTCAACGCGTAAATTGAAATCATATGACCGTTTGGGACGATCAAACTGGAATAAAAAAACATTATATTCTTTTTCCTATAATAAATGTAACACATTTACACACAACTCTTATCTTTTTATACAAGTTTCCAACAATTTTTTTTTATTGTGGATCCATTTGACTCGTTCTACTACGATGATGATGATTAGGCGTGAACCTACTTGGTGTCACAATTCCGTCACAAAGTTCTAATAAGTGTAAATTTAATGTAAATATGTCGGTGTCTTTTGGTGACGGATTTTGTGATGTAAATTGCCTTCGGAAAATGAGTATTTTTTAGTAATGCAACCCTTGTGCAACCCTTAATATTTTTTTCTACATCTGCCACTGATGATATGTTAATCACCATGATGTACGAGTATTACACTAACGAGTTACTAGAAGAAGATGTAGTCCCTCTACTAACAAGAAGCGCGGTGTTAAATAGAAATTCCGAGGAAGGACACGGATGATTATATTACAATTACTTTGCAGATAATTACGTATACCAGTCAAAGGATTTCAAATGAAGATTTCGTTTGAGCAGAAATGTGTTTGTACGGATAGCCAACGCCTTGGAAAGAAGGTATCGTTTCTTTCATGTTTATACATAATAAAGTTATCTTTATACAAAAATATATACATATTTTTACCTATTAAATATAAGTCTAGGTATAGTTTTTATTTCCAGATTGAGATATGATGCTAGAGCTAGGTGTGGATTCACACGGTTGCATAAATGTGTTGCGATAATTCTGTTGATAGCTTACTGTAGTAGTGTTAATCATGATGACGAATGCGAAATATGAAATGATTTAGTGAATCATACAAGAATCATGAACACGAAGAACACAAGAGTAAATAAATATGAGTTTAGCTCTCATTAGTTTTTAGAAAGAGTACAAATGGGTTTGCAATATTTCTCTCTCTAAACTAATCTCTCATAAATGTTCCTTCTTTACATAAAATGAGTGTCACTCACTTCCTTATAAAGAAAAGACAACGCATTACACACATACAAAAGAGTAAGCATACATGACTGTAGTGGTGTTGATTATGATGTCATATGCGGAATATGAAAGATCTAGTGAATCATCATACAAATCATGAACACATGGAATAAATAAATATGTTAAGCTCTCATTAGTTGAATTAGAAAGAGTACAAATGGGTTTGCTAGTTTCTCTCTCTAAAACTAATGCTCTCCAAATGATTTCTTACATAATGGGAGTCACTCACTTCCTATTTATAGGAAAAGACTCAACCCATTTACACATACAAGAGGGTAAAGCACAAATACATCCAAGCGTGACTTTGCACCCTAACATTCTCCCCCTCAAAGTTAGGATTGGATGTCCCGGCTTCAATATCCAACGAGCTCGCGCGATCAAGACCAAACTCCCTCTTGAAGTAACATCGATCTTCAAATCCGCAAGTGAATACCCGAAAAACCCGAGAAGCTTCGAATACCCATTCTTCATTCTCCCCCTTTTTATAATCAAAAAATGATTATAAAACCCATTAAGGGTGACAAGCGCCTGAGGATTAATCTTCACATAACTCCCCCTTGATGTGCGCTAAAAATGAAACCTTGAAAATCTTGCATGGAAAAACAATCACGAAAAAGCCTTAGAAAATTTTCAATTTTGGAAAAAATTTCGAATTTTGGGTGAGAGTTGTAAGATTTTCCAAAATCCGGGTAAAAACTGTCACTTTCTGAATTCTGCAGGGACCCGTTGCCTCAAAAACAACTTAAGATGCCAAACTTTACCCCATTTGCGAAATTGGGCATAAATTGTAAATTCACACAAACTGCAGGGACTGAACTTGTAAATTCTTCAATTTCACAGCTTTGTTAGCCCAATTTCGAAGTTGGGTATTTTCTGCCAACATTTTGAAACTACAGGGGCTAAAAGAGAAATTCATCTTTCTTCACAACTTTTTACTCCAAATTAGAAACTGGACCAGTTTTGCCATTTCGTGAAAAGATGAAGGATAAGTTTCAAAAGTTTTGGTTTTCTTTCCCAATTCGTTTGTAACATAGAGTCGAATGGGAAGTTTGACCAAGCAAAATCAAAATCGAAATCCACATCTCCAACCCTTCGTTAGTCGATATCCAGTTTTCTTTTTCCAACCCTTCGACTATCGAACCATGGTAACTCGACCATCGACCACAAAATTGAGGCAAATCATTCGACAGTAAGGCAAATCCATTCGACCATCGACTCAAAATCTTCGTCCTTCGCGTTTCATTCTCCCCAAACACATCAACAGCAAACCTTCACATGTCGCTTTTTCATCACATCGACATCAAAGTCATCCTCCCCCTTCGAAATCAACGTACAATCCTTCCCTTTTTGACACCAACAATTCCTTCGCTATCAATACAGGGACCCTTCGCCCTTCGCTTTTTCATCACGTCGACTGAAGAATTTCAGTTAACATCATCGAACCAAAATCATGACTTTCGACTGTAAAGTTTTGACCATCGATTCTCGATTCCACATCATCAATCGACTTCCAATACCTTCCCAGTTCGTAATTAGCCAAGTCGATGTTGTTTCATCCCCAAACCATCGACCATCAAACCTGATTCCAATATCTTCATCAACAATAGATTACAGTCCTTCGTTCTCAACTATCGATGGATTCCAATATCTTCATCAAACATCAATTGGACTAAAAAACACAAACAACAACAATACTTCGTCATTCGCTATCAACATGCAGTTGGATAAGGTGTCTAAGTCCATAACTTATTTGGTATATACTTGACCCGACCCGACATGGTCCATTTGGGTTGCACTTCACCCGAACTATTTATAGGGATAACATTATGAGAATAGTATATTTGCGGCCTACTAATATATTATAAGTTATAATATATTAATATGAAATTGTATTATTTAATTAGTATTGATCTTAAATTAATTATGAATTAATTTAGTGATCATAAGGTGACTAATTAAATAATGGGCTATTGTACTTATATAGTGTGGGCTAACACTCATAAGGAAATGGGCTAAGCTTGAATGGGAGTCCATGGATGATCCATGGAGCTTTTAACCCATGGATCCTTGGAATAGGAAAAGACATGGGTTATTAGGGTTTGCATGGTTCATAACCCTAATCATCTACACTATATAAAGAGGCTTATGGTGCTTGAAAAGACACTATGTGTGTGTGCATAAGGTGTGGCCGATTTCTAGAGTATTAGAGTGCTCTCTCATAAGTTTTCCAAGTTTGTGGTGATTTGTGATTTCCATTTGAGGCATTCACATTATTGGTGCTTGGCTCTCAAACTCCCAAGGAATCAACTCACTAACAAAGGTATGTAATTCTTCTAGTATCTTTTATGTTTAAAAGTACCCCATGTATGCTAGATAGGTTATGAACCTTGGAAAATTATTTTGCATGTATTTTATACAAACATAGATCCAAGGTTTCTAGGGTTGCATGAACACCTTAGGAGTGTTAGTTTGCTCAAAACCCAACAGTGGTATCAGAGCCTAGGCTTGTTTGTTTGATACTTGATGCAAACTTGTTGAAAAACTCAAGTTTTCTGCATTTTGCAGCATGAACTCGCCGAGTCCATGGGGGGACTCGCCGAGTCCATGAGTAAATTCATCCTACTCGTCGAGTAGGTTCGTGCACTCGACGAGTAGAAGCCTCAGAATGCAGATTTTCGAGTTTTGCTGCTGGAAATGGACTAGAAACATTACCCTAAACTGTTTTGGTGTTATAAAACCTGTTTTAGATGGTGTAATGTTTATGCTAATCCATTTACAATGGCTTATATCAAAATTGCATGATAATATGTGTTCATATGTTCTTGGAATTTTTGATATGATGTTCATGTTCTTATGAATTATTGTTAGATCATAGGAATTATTTGCTAAATTGTTTATTGATAATTCTTGATCATTTATGTGTTTTAATGGAGTCCATAATTTGTCCTCAAGTTATGGATTTCCAAAGGTCACTTTCATTTATGCACACTTAAAACACATAAGTTACATGAAAATGAAGAGTCTTCATTTTATGAACCTTTAATTCATAAGTTATGAAATGAAAAGTTTTGAATAGTTTCAAAACTTGTCCTTAAGTTTTGGAATTTGTAAAGTTACACACACTTTAATATACTTTAATTCCAAACCCTTAGAGTTTTAAAAGTTAAAATTCAACCCTTATACTATTTATAACATTAATGGTTAATTATTATATATATGTATAAGATTAAGTCGTTTTACCGTTAGTAGGCATCATTCACGAAGCCGGTCTATAAGGGGGGTATAAGGTTGTTGCCTATAAAATGGCAACTTAATGGGTGTCCATTCTCACCCACCGCTTCCTTGATCGGTGGAGGGTCGTTAGCCGAACGGGTAGGACAATGACTTTAAATTCTCATTAAAAGTATAATGAATATTATAAAGTAACTAAACCTTTAATAAATTCTCAATCTTAGTTACTTTAGGAAAATGTGAATATGGTGCTAACCCATGAAATTCACACTTTGTACCTTACCAAGTCGTTGGTGGAGCGTGTGTTGTTAACCGGCACACTAACTTGGACTAGTAAGGATCACGAAGGGTGACTTAATGTTTATCATAGATCGGTGGAGCGTGTGTGGTTAACCGGCACATTGATTAGGTGATAATATTAAGGGTACCAAGTGAATTTGCATGGTTATTCACACCTTGTTTTGTGATCCTCGGCATCCCAGTCACAAAACTTAAAGGGCACAATCGAGATTGAAACATGCCATTGAAAAGTTCATTGAATCTCAAAAGAATCTAGGAATTTCAAAACCAATTAAACCTAATAATTCATTTCGTTTTCATGGTGGAAATTGGTGAATCGTCATTCATCTACCTTCAAATATGTTATAGCTTAGATTACGGCATCCCTCTTCTAAGTTATAATATATTGTGTTGGATCCTAGCCTTAATATTACATTTGGGTGTATTATTAAGGATTCGATATATCTAATCTAAACTTGTTTTCTTCTTTTCAGATGTCTTCCAACAACAATGCTTCGGGCTCTAACCCTACTGGCTCCTATTCCCTCATGAACCTTTGTGGGAGGGTCATCTTTGATGGTTCCAACTTCATGGATTGGATCCGGAACATCAGGATGGCCACTCGTTACGAGGACAAGGAATATGTCCTCGATAAGGAGCTAAAGGAGCTTGATGAGTCCACTGCTACTCCTGAGGAGGTCGCTGAGTATCAGGCACATGAAAGAGATGCTACCAAGGTGGCATGCATCATGATGGCCACCATGACAGCTGAACTCCAAAAGTCCTATGAGGACTATTAGCCTTTTGAGATGCATCAGGATCTGATGGAAAGGTACCATCAGAGTGCTCGTCAAGAGCGGTATGAAATAATCTCCTCCATGATCACTACCCGTATGAAGGATAGCGAACCAATCACGAGCCACATGCAGAAAATGCAAAGGTATGTGGACCGTCTAATGAAACTGAATGTGAACTTCCCTGAGGAGTTGACAATTGATATCATTTTGCACTCCTTGCCCTCGTGTTATGATCAATTTCGTATGACATACCACATGAACAAGGAGGAAGTCACACTCAGTAAGCTTCAAGGACTTCTGAAGACTGTCGAAAGTGGTCTTAAGAGTAAGTCAGTTACTACTCCTACTCCTACTACTACCCCTGTTTTGGCTATCGGGCAAGGCAAAGGGAAGAAGAGGAAGCACCCTTCGAAGGGTACCAAGGGAAAGTCCCTTGAAGGCTCCTCATCTGGAACCAAAGGTGGTTCTATCACTCCTTCCGCCATCCCTAAGGATGCTGAATGCTTCTACTATCAAAATAAGGGGCACTGGAAGCGAAACTGCCCAAAGTACTTGCATGATGTCAAGGATGGGAAAGTGAAACCATCCCATGCAGGTATTTACACTATATTGTCTAATAACTCACCATATTCTAATTCTTGGGTTCTTGATACAGGTTGTGGTATTCACATCTGTTGTGACTTGCAGGGCCTAAGAAGAAGTGAGGATGTGGAGCACGGAAAGATAAACTTAATCATGGGGAACAAGAAGGTTGCACCTGTTGCCAAGATTGGAGTTTATACTTTGTTGCTAGATAGTGGGTTAAAGTTAGATTTGAATAAATGTGTGTACTCGTCTAAAATGGCGAGGAATATTATTTCCTTTCATGCTTTGTACAAACAAGGTTTTACCTTTTCTTTTGATAATGAAGTTGGTAGTATTAATGCTTTATTTAATAATGTTCTTTATTTTAAAGCATTACCTTGTGATGGTATGTATGAAGCTATATCGGTTGTAGATAATTTAGGAAATAATGTATTATGTATTGATTCTTCTACTATCTTGGATAAAGCATCTTTGTGGCATTGTCGTCTTGGACATGTAAGCAAGAAACGCATAGGCCAGCTCCAAAAGGATGGAGTCTTGGAGTCGTTCGACCTCAAGTCAGATGATAGTTGTGAGTCTTGTCTACTTGGAAAAATGACAAAATCACCCTTCACTGGTACTTGTGCAAGGGGTGAGGGTTTGTTGGACCTTATACATACTGATGTATGTGGACCATTCAAAACCGCCACAAGGGATGCTAATCGCTATTATGTGACTTTTATTGATGATTTTAGTAGATATGGTTATGTCTACTTAATCAAACATAAGTCAAAAACTTTTGAAAGGTTTAAAGAGTTTAAACAGGAAGTAGAAAATCAATTGGGCAGGAACATTAAGATGCTACGATCCGATCGAGGTGGTGAGTATCTTAGTACTGAGTTCCTCGACTATCTTAAGGAGTGTGGGATTGTCTCACAATTGACACCTCCCAGGACACCACAGCTGAATGGTGTAGCTGAGAGGCGTAATCGAACTTTGTTGGACATGGTTCGCTCTATGATGAGTCGAGCTTCGCTACCAATCTCTTTTTGGGGGTATGCCTTAGAGACCGCTGCCCACATCCTTAATCTAGTCCCTACAAAGAAGGTTGCCAAAACACCTCATGAAATGTGGACTGGGAAAGTTCCCAATTTGGACCATATCAAGATTTGGGGTTGCGAGGCTTTCGTGAGGCGAGAGACTCATGACAAGCTCGAACCTCGAAGTGAAAGGTGTATTTTCATCGGCTACCCACAAAAATCCTTTGGTTACCTCTTCTACAGACCCAGTGAGAATGTGGTCTTTGTGGCAAGGAGAGGGGTCTTTCGAGAGAGAGAATTTATAAACCAAGGAGACAGTGGGAGGCAAATTGACCTTGAAGAAATTCAAGACTCAATTGGTGAAGGAACCTCAGACACTAGCAATCAACTTGAGGAGGAAATTCCTGTTGATCCAGCTGACGAGTCTATACTTCCGAGGCGTTCCACAAGGGTTAGGAACACACCTGAGTTTTATTATGGATTTCATATTACTACGGAAGGTGATACATTTATCAGTGAAAGTACACTGGTAAATCTGGATGAACCTAACAGTGTTAAGGAAGCCATGGCAGGCCCAAAGTCTGCTAAATGGAAGGAGGCTATGTACAGCGAGATACAGTCCATGTATGACAATCAAGTTTGGAACTTGGTTGACAATGTACCAGGCCGTAAGACAGTCGGGTGCAAATGAATCTTCAAGAAGAAGACCGACATGGATGGGAAAGTGCACACTTATAAGGCTCGACTGGTCGCGAAGGGTTTTACTCAGACTCAGGGTATTGATTATGATGAAACCTTTTCACCAGTAGCAAAGATTAAGTCTATTAGGGTTATGCTAGCCATTGCTGCATTTCATGATTATGAAATATGGTAAATGGATGTCAAAACCGCTTTCCTTAACGGAAAGTTGGCTGAGGATGTTTACATGAATCAGCCAGAGGGTTTTGTCAGTGCAGAGTACCCCAATAGAGTGTGCAAGCTTGAGAAATCCATTTATGGATTGAAACAAGCATCTCGAAGTTGGAATCTTTGTTTCGATGAGAAGGTCAAAGAGTTTGGTTTCTCAAGAAGTGAAGATGAGTCCTGCGTGTATGTCAGAGCTAGTGGGAGTATAGTTAGCTTTTTGGTACTGTATGTGGATGACATACTACTCATAGGAAATGACATCCCAACCTTGCAGGAGGTTAAGTCCTGGCTTGGGAAGTGCTTTGCTATGAAGGACCTTGGAGAAGCTGCCTATATCCTAGGGATAAGGATATTAAGAGAAAGGAGTAAAAGACTAATTGGACTTAGTCAGAGTATCTACTTGGATAAGGTGTTGAAAAGGTTCAACATGCAGAATTCCAAGAAAGGAGAATTACCGATCCAAAGTAATGCCAAACTGAGCAAGGCTCAGAGCTCGAGTACAGAAGATGAGATAGCTGAGATGAGTCGATTACCTTATGCTTCCGCTGTTGGCTCGATCATGTATGCTATGACTTGCACCCGTCCTGATGTGGCCTTCGCTTTGAGCATGGTCAACAGATATCAGGGGAACCCTAGCAAGGCTCATTGGACTGCGGTAAAGAATATTCTCAAGTACCTGCGGAGGACTAAGGATTGGATCCTTACCCTTGGTGGGAGTCATGACTTGAGAGTAGTAGGGTATAGTGATGCTAGCTTTCAGACTGATAGGGATAACTTCCGCTCTTAGTCGGGCTGGGTTTTACCTTAAATGGAGGGGCAATCACTTGGAAGAGTTCCAAACAAGAGACTGTAGCTGATTCGACTTGTGAATCAGAGTACATAGCAGCGAGTGAAGCGGCAAAGGAGGCGATATGGCTGAGGAACTTCATCGGAGACCTTGGAGTTGTACCAGCTATTAAGGAGCCTATGGAGATTTTCTGTGACAGCAATAGTGCGGTTGCCTTAGCCAAGGAACCAAGAGATCATGGCAGATCCCGACACATTGTCAGAAAATATCACTTCATAATACACAAGATAGAAGAGGGACTCCTCATGGCAAAGAGGGTATTGTCAGATGAGAACCCTGCGGATCCCCTTACGAAGGGACTGACGAGGGTGAAGCATTTGCAGCATGCGAGACGCATCGGGCTGAGGGACGATATTAGTTTTACAGATTAGATAGTTATTACTGAAACTTGTAAAATGTAATCGACGTTTGATGATGAATAAAAGTTGTGATTTATTTATGAGTAAGGTGTTGCTATCTTTGTCAATTATTTACTATTGTTTCAGCTTTGCATGTTTTGACTTCCAGAATAATAAGTTTATTCAAACTCTCCACAGTCGGTCATATGTCGGAAGTAGGTATGAATCAAGACTGTCATGAATTGGGATTGTAGATGACTAAAGGTGTTTAGCCATAGCAATGGTTGCTACAACATTCATGAGTACTCATAAGTTATGAGTATTGGAATAAACCCACGCTCACTTGTATCACTTCATGGAATTTATCTCGAGTGATCGTGAGACGGTAATATCATATAAGTCTTCAAACCTAGAGATATGAGTTGTTACTTATGAGTTGGTTGTGCATTGATTGCACGTAAACGCATCAGTAACTTGATGTTATAAAACATGCCTTTGTGTGCAATTCAATAAGTAGTAGAACAAGCATATGAGTCGAAGTTTATATGTTCCTTCTAGAAATAGAAGCGATATCTGGGCCCCTCGATGATTTTGTTTTGACCTATGTACCGGGCCCGGTCAGAACTAAATTGATGTGTTCGATTAAGTTCTTTGTCAAACAAATCGGAAATCGGGAAACAAACTGTTGGACAATAAGTAAGACATTGTTCCATGTGTTTGTCCGGCTGATATCATGAGAGCAGAGGATTATGTGATCACTTATCTAAAATGGTGCTTCATAGTTCAACATAGTTTTTGAGAGCTACGATTGCCGGTTGGTTCCTGAAGCTATATAGGTAAATACAGTTATCAGACTTATTTGGTATATACTTGACCCGACCCGGCATGGTCCATTTGGGTTGCACTTCACCCGAACTATTTATATGGATAACATTATGAGAAGAGTATATTTGCGGCCTACTAATATATTATAAGTTATAATATATTAATATGAAATTGTATTATTTAATTAGTATTGATCTTAAATTAATTATGAATTAATTTAGTGATCATAAGGTGACTAATTAAATAATGGGCTATTGTACTTATATAGTGTGGGCTAACACTCATAAGGAAATGGGCTAAGCTTGAATGGGAGTCCATGGATGATCCATGGAGATTTTAACCCATGGATCCTTGGAATAGGAAAAGACATGGGTTATTAGGGTTTGCATGGTTCATAACCCTAATCATCTACACTATATAAAGAGGCTTATGGTGCTTGAAAAGACACTATGTGTGTGTGCATAAGGTGTGGCCGATTTCTAGAGTATTAGAGTGCTCTCTCATAAGTTTTCCAAGTTTATGGTGATTTGTGATTTCCATTTGAGGCATTCACATTATTGGTGCTTGGCTCTCAAACTCCCAATGAATCAACTCACTAACAAAGGTATGTAATTCTTCTAGTATCTTTTATGTTTAAAAGTACCCCATGTATGCTAGATAGGTTATGAACCTTTGAAAATTATTTTGCATGTATTTTAGACAAACATAGATCCAAGGTTTCTAGGGTTGCATGAACACCTTAGGAGTGTTAGTTTGCTCAAAACCCAACACATGCTATCATCGACATCAGAAACTATTGACCATCGACTCCATCTTTTCAATCCTCAACATCGATCCAAAAACAATTCGACCATCCCTATAGATATCAAATCAATCGAATACAATTTGAATTAAAAAGTCAATCTCAAAATCGACTTCGCTTTCATACCCAAAATTCATTCCATCAATAGGTTCGAACTAACAATACTTGAATCGATATCACGATTAACAAAATCACGATACTTGAATCGAACTATCAATCAACATCAGTCGAATTTAATATCAGTTGAATTCAATTTTGACTTCAATAAGTTCGATCTTCAAAACCATTTACTGGTTCAATCGACCATCACAACAAATCGAAATCGTGATTCATCTGTTTCCAATTCTAAGCAAGAACATTCGATTTTGATTTTTCAAAAACTCATTCGACTCCTACTGCTCGACATTCGTTCATTATCTCAAGCAATTAACTTCGATACTCAAAGAGTTCATCTAATCAAGATAGATGATACGAGAAACAAATATATTGAACAAACTACGAACAGTTCTCTAACGAATGTGGGATTGAATCAATATGACACAAAACGAAAATGTTTGGGCTCACTCTTATACGAAGTTGAATCTAATGAATTACAGGCTCAAAAGATAGATATTGTAATGCCCGTGTTTCTAGGCTAGGCATTTATATTGACATTATAGTCTAGGTTAACCTTTGTAACTCATTTTGAAGAAATGAAAAGTAATTATGTGAATATTATGTGAATTATGTGTTTTATGCTTAATTATTAGGGCTTAATTAATTAAGAATAAAAATGAGCGTCAAAAATTAAATTTTAGATAAAGCCGATATCTATTAAGAAACTTGTAGTGGGCGTGACAAGGATTACGAATATATAAAGAATGCCGAAATCCGAGTTATAACGAAGAAGTTATGACCTGTCGAAGTTTCGCGACAAACCGGCACGGGGCCGAATGTCGTAAAAAGTGAGTTTTTGATAAACTACTTTTTGGCCTTAGTGATCTAAATGAAACTTGTAGTGTTCGTTAAACCGAGAGTAGGTATAAAAAGAACGCCCAAATCTGACTTCGTATGAGGAAGTTATGATTTTTCGAAGTTTCAACTTAGCAGTAGACAGCTAAAAACTCGAATTTTAGATCGAGTGATTTTTAACCGACACGACCTAAACGAGAATCGAAGGTCTCGTCATTAGTAGCACAACGGTAAAAAGTCTGACGAAAACGGACGTCGGATGAAGAAGTTATGAATTTTTAACGGATTTCCTGTCCCGGTCTGTTAAAAATAATATAAAAATTAAAGTCAAAATTAGCCGACGAAGTCTAAACGAAAGTTGTAGAGCGTAATTTTACCTATGCGTGCATATAAAGAACGTCAAAAACGGAGTTCGTATGCGAAAGTTATGGATTTTAGAAGTTTTGGCGCGAAAATCGAGAAAATTCGCATAGTCACGTTTTGCCACGTCACCTTCGCTGAAAGAGTGCCACGTGTCCGAAATTGGTGAGTCATGCGAAGCCAGGTGTCACCTTCCCTCGCATGAACAGTAGCTGCGTGTCGGATTCTGATTCGACCGAAGGGAGGCCCAATCTGAAGCTCGCAGCTGGACCGAGCCTCGCACGCCTTAGCCTCCCAGCCTCGCACATGGACCACTAGACCTCGGTCCAATCAGCAGCTGCCACCGAGGCCTTCGCACGTGCAGCCACCTGCGCACCTTCGCCTGCGGACCCCACCACCGGAACCGACTTCGGACCCCCTATAAATAGAAGGGTAATGCGAGCCTTCTCGGATACATTTAGAAAATCACCATCTTTCACCCCTTTCTTCATATTTTCTTCATCTTAGAATCCCCCAAAGCCCCGTTATCGATTATAAGCCCCGGAATACGCCACGAAGAGCCCGTGAAGCCCGAAAAATTTATCTTTTCGGTTTCGAAGCCCGACCCTCGCAGAGCCCGGTTTCTGAATAAAACTCCCGATTTTATTAGAAACGAACGTTTTAGGAAACGAATTGCTGCCCGATTTTCATCAAATCAAGTGAGTGTATAGTCACTTTCATTTTACACATAAATATGAAGTATTTACCTTATAATACGTCCTATGTGTAAATATATTAATTGTTTATTTGAGGTGACTATTGAGTTGATGTTTTATACAAGTTTTAAACTGTATATGTATTTTTATCTACAAATATGTTGGGTAGAACATGGGTAGATAGTGATGTGTGATAAAATAAAAGTGATGAAAGGCCTCGTTGTGATTTGTGATTCAGTCATCTAGCGGAGTTTGGATGACGACCACAGACTTTCTAGACAGTCCAGTGGGAAGCACTAGCCGGCCCGCAACCTGTAGGTGTTAATGAACTTGGGTGTTTATTCGTTGTACTCCATCCCCCTCATGGTTGCCTTTAGGAAATGTATGGCTGAGGAAACCCCTTAGCAGTAGTGTCCATCCCGATCATATTCTTTAGGCTAGGTCCCTTGTGAAAAGTGTTTAGGGACGTAAAGTGAGGATAACGGGAACGGTTAATCAGGGTTATTGTTGATTGGTGAACTTAATAAGTTTATTATTACTTTGGGTTGAAAACCCTATATGCTCACCAGGCTCCCAAGCCTGACCCACTCAGTTTTTTATGATTACAGGTAGTGGACCCCGAGCATAGTCGGAGGATGACGTGAGATTTTTGGATTATAGGCCAGTAGTTGTAAATAACTGTAGTAAGGCTTATAATGTCTTGTTTATGCTTTTGATCTGTATCGGAACATGACATCCCGAGGTTTTGATATATATGGAAAATATATACCTTCTTAATTAAGGGTTTTGATAAACTTTTATCATATGTTGTTTGGGGACCAATTCCGCAACATCTTTTGAAAAGATTTCTCTGATTTTATTTTAAAAAGCATAAATTAAATCGGTCTTTTCTGGCCGAGAAATTAGGGGATGTCACAGATATGAACAGTAACATAAAGAACTTGGATTGGGCTTGAAGTTGATTAGATGAACAGTAAAATTCGAGATTTAAACAAAATGAGTTGAATTTGGTTTTGATGTAAACAAAAATAATTGGATCAATCAACGAGGTTGAAACGGATTTGATCCAATGAGGCAAATCGATCAAAAATGAAAATCCTTCAATACGAATCGAAATTATGGATGTTTTGGAATCCATTTGACCAATCGATTTCCATTTGCAGCGAATGAATCAAATTTAGAAGATCTTGGTTCTTTTGTCGGAACAAGAAAATCTCCAATTTGAACATTGTACCACCCACGATGAGTGTTATACATCTTGTTCTTCGTGTTCTTCAACGATCCAAGAACATCTTCATAAGAACCACCAACACTTTTGGGTTTTAACTTCAAATTCAATGCAACCTTTGGAAATTGTTGCTTTGGAACCCAAATTTGCTTCATGGATTTTAGCTTCACAACATTTGATAATTTTTGTGAGTAAACCCGCTTGTTTTTCCGTTTAATCTTTTTCTTCTTTTTCTTTCTCATCTTTTCTCATCTTGAAGATTTAATTTCAAGAACCACTTCATTCTTGACAACTTCAACTTGACAAGTTTGAATCAAATCTTTTGGAGTTTGATACTTGTGAATTTCTTGGATTACCTGCTTTCAATAAGGAATCATTCATTCAAACGAATCACAAGAACACAAAATATCATTCGTTTGAACTCCACTCGAGCAAATTTTTTTTGCATCTTCATGAGAATCAACTTGAACTCCTTTTCCTTTAACATCAAGAACATCAAGAACACGATGATCATCAAGAACATGTTCCCGAGCTTCACGACAATCTGCATAATATTCAAGTTTATTGCTTCCATATTTACATTCAGCAATAGTAATTCCTTTTATGACTTCACCTTCTTTCTTATCTCTTCATCTCTCTTGATACGTTGTCATCAATCGATCAAACAAATCTTTGGTTTGATAAATTGGATGACTAATTAATTCTCCAACCTTATTCTTTTCTCCATTTGAAATGAGTGCATCTTCACTTTTCAATCCAACAGTCAAGTAATAAAGAAGGGATTCAAAAGTGTATTCGCCTAGAAAATTTTCATTTTGTATCAACCATTTCTCCATAATTTCTTCTTCCCTTTCGAATCGAACAATATGAACTTGGGTTTTCTAGAGATAGAAAGTGATAATCAAGGAGATCTCTAGAGAGAGAAAGTGAATATGAACCAAATTCTAGTGATAGAAAGTGGTACAAACAAGTATTCTAGAGAGAGAAAATCGAATTATGGATCAAATCAAGGAAAAATTCGATTTCTAGAACACAAAACACTCTCTAATCACGATGATCAATAAGAACATGAAGAATCACCAAATCTAGAATGCCATCAAGGACCAATTCTTGATCCAATCAAGAACACCCGCTCTGATACCAATTGTAGTGGTGTTGATTATGATGGCATGTGCGGAATATGAAAGATCTAGTGAATCATCATACAAATTATGAACACATTGAGTAAATAAATATGTTAAGCTCTCATTAGTTGAATTAGAAAGAGTACAAATGGGTTTGCTAGTTTCTCTCTCTAAAACTAATGCTCTCCAAATGGTTTCTTACATAATGGGAGTCACTCACTTACTATTTATAGTAAAAGACTCAACCCATTTACACATACAAGAGGGTAAAGCACAAATACATCCAAGCGTGACTTTTCACCCTAACAATGACATCCAATAGTGACTTTGCACCCTAACATTCTGCCCTTTAAAGTTAGGATTGGATGTCCCGGCTTCAATATCCAATGAGCTCGCGCGGTCAAGACTTACTCCCCCTCAAAGTAATACCGGTTTTCAAATCCGCAAATGAATACCCAAGAAGCTTCGAATACCCACTCTACATTCTCCCTCTTTTTATAATCAACAAGTGATTATAAAACCCACTAAGGTTGAGAAGCGTCCGAGGAATAAACTTCACAAATCTCCCCCTTGATGTGTGCCAAAAATGAAACCTCGTAAAACTTGCATGAAAAAACAGTCACGAAAAAGCCAAGAATAATTTCCAAATTTATGAAAATTTTTGACTTTTAGGTGAGGGTTGCAAGAATTTCAAAAATCTGGGTAAAAGTTGCCAATATCAGAATTATGCAGGGACCTCTTGTGCCAAAAATAGTCTCAGATGCGAAACTTTACCCCAATTGTGAAACTGAGCATAAAGTGTTAATTCGCATTAACTGTAGGGGCCTTAAATGTAAATTTCTCCAATTCTCAAAATTTTTATCCCAATTGCGAAGTTGGGCAAATTCTACCAAGTTTTCGAAACTTCAGAGACTCATTGTGAAAAATCATCACTCTTCACAAGATTTTGACACCATTTCGAAGTTGGACTAAAACTGTCAATTCGTTTAATGATTAAGGACAATTTCCGAAAATGTCTTTATCTTCCCCAATTCACCAAATTCATATGACGAAGGTATTGAATCGACCTTCGTTATCCAACTTATAATGACATTCACTTTTCATCTAAAGGACCCTTGACAACGAACCATGTATAGATCCTCGACATCGATACCCAAGTTACCCATTTCGAAGTCTTCAAAATCGACACTTCGAAACCAGATTACTGTTGGATTAGGTGTCTAAGCCCATAACTATAATTGGGATGTACTTGATCTGATTGTAGCATGGTCGTTTTGGGTTGCCTTCACCATAGCAACTGGACAAGATGAGTTTTGGAGAAAGAGGTTAATTAATGGTTTATTAATATATTATAAGAATAATATATTAATTGAGAAATCATATTATTTAATTAGTATTGATCATAAATTAATTTGGAATTAATTTAGTGATCAAAAGAGACTAATTAAAAGTAAGGGGACTGATATTGCAAATCATTAATAGTTGCAAGTTGGGCTGATGGACTTCTAAAGAAATGAGTGGACGAAATCTATGGGAAGCCCATAAAGATTTCGTCCAAGGGGCTTTCTATAAGGATTCCATGGATTGCTTAAGGCTTAAGCAGAGAATTAGGGTTTCCACCTAAAACCCTAGCAGCTCAGCTATATAAGCAACCCTTGGCTTATAGTTTTTGGCCCTATGCATTCATAGAGAACCCGTAGTCGAATTCAAGAAGCCTCCGTCACCTCTCTCTTGTTCATCCTTTGCTAAGTGGTGTTTGTAACTTCATTAGAGGTGCAACGATTGAGGCACTAAGCTCTTGAATGTCAAGATCAAGCTATCAACAAGAAAGGTATTCTTCTAACCCTAATATTATTAGATTTTGTTTTCTTATATGCTAGATTAGGGTTTTGATTTGGAAAATTAATTTGTATGTATAACTTGAGAAAAACCTAGATCCAAAGCAATTAGGGTTGCATGTGCACCATAGGAATGTTTTAAATGCTCAAAACCCAACAGTGGTATCAAAGCTTAGGGTGTTTTTCTGTTATATATGATGCAATTGTAATTTGTTCAAAGCTGAATAAAATTCGTTTTTGGTCTCTGTCTGATGAACTCGACGAGTTCTAAGATGAACTCGATGATTTGGACCAACTCAACAAGTCCATGCCTTGAATCGACGAGTTGGTTCGTCTGTTGGCAGATTTTTCGGATTTCAGGCCTAAACTGGATAAGGATCATTACCTTAAATTGTTTTAACTGTTTAAAATCGAATTTTATGATATGGTAATGAATATCCTCATCTAATTAAAAGATAATGGTCAAATTTTTAGATAATGTTCAAAATTATGTGATTAGTTTAATTATTTAAAGTTTGATCTAGAAGTTTTGAAAAGTTTCAAAATTTGCCCTCAAGTTTTGGAATTTAAAATTTGATTGATAGTTTATATATATATATATATATATATATATATATATATATATATATATATATATATATATATATATATATATATATATATATGTATGTATAAGATGAGTCAGTCTTACCGTTAGTGGTTCTCATTCATGAAGCCGATCTATAAGGGGGTATAAAGAAACTGCCTATAAAATGGCGGTTGAGTGGGTGTCCACTCTCACTCACCACTTGCTTGATTTGTGGAGGGTTGTTAGCCGAACAGGTAGGATAGAACATTAATTCCTCATTAATAAGTATAATGATTATAATAAAGTAACTAAATGTTTTTATAAATTCCCAATCTTAGTTACTTTAGGAAAAATGTGAAAATGATGCTAGTCCATGAAATTGCACTTTGCACCTTGCTAAGTCATTATTGGAGCGTGTGTGGTTAACCGGTAGACTAACTTGGACTAACAAGGGTGGCAAAGGGTAGCTCGAGAATTACCATAGATCAATGGAGCGTGTGTGATTAACCGGCATTGATTAGGTGGTAAATGACATCGAGAGTGCCAAGCTAATTTGCATGGTTATTCACACCTTGTTTGTGATCATCGGTATCCCAATCACAAACTTTAAGGGCATAATCGAGATTAACATGCCATTGAAAAGTTCAATGAATCTCAAAAGAATCTAGGAATTTCATTTCATTTAAAACCTAATTCTTCATTTCGTTTTTCATGGTGGAATTAGTAAATCGTCATTTACCCACCTTCAAATAATTTGCAATTGGATTATGGCATCCCTCTTCCGAATTGTGAATTATTGTGTTGGGTCCTAGCCTTAATATTTAATTTGGGTGTTACATTAAGAATTCTCTATGTAATAAAAACTTTGTTCCTTTTCTTTTTCAGATGTCTGGCTCAAACAACGCTTCTGGCTCGAACTCCAACTCCCCAAGCTCCTTTTCTCTTTTGAACATTTATGGGAGGGTCACTTTCGATGGATCCAATTTCAATGATTGGATTCGCAACATTCGAATGGCCCTGCGGTACGAGGAGAAAGAATACGTCCTCGACAAAGAACTCAAAGATATAGATGAAACCAAAGTTACTGCTGAACAAATAGTTGAGTATAGGGGTCACGAAAAGGACGCGACAAAGGTGTCGTGTATTATGGTAGCCACTATGACTCCTGAGCTGCAGCGGTTCTACGAGGACTACTGGCCTTACGACATGTGCCAAGATTTGATGGAAAGTTACCATCAAAGCGCGCGTCAAGAAAGGTACGAGATTGTCGCCTCGCTAATAACAACCAAGATGAAAGATGGAGAGTCCATCACGAGCCACTTGCAAAGGATGCAAAGGTATGTGGATCGTTTGCTCAAGTGGAATGTCAACTTTGACGAAGAGTTGGCGATTGATATGTAACGACCAAAATTTTCAAAAGACTATAATTTTTTCTCATTTTTAATTAGTCAAACATATTTTCATTAACCATGAAATCCCAAAACAGATTGTTTTCAAATCCATATTCATTACAGCTTTATTCAAAAACATCAGAGTGTCCCATAAAATATCGGTGAGAGAGTGCACGTCGCGCCATCAAGCCTTGCCCTTGCCCTTGGGCTCCAATGTACCTGAAACAAATCCACAAACTGTAAGCTAATGCTTAGTAAGTTCCCCAGAGCATACCACACACAATACACATACACATATCCTGATAGCTAATCAAGGCTACACATATATCACATAAGTCATGCGTACAACAGATAGGGATGTCGTGGGCTCGTCCCCAGGGTCTTACTCCAGGATGCCATGGGCTCTCCACATGGTCTTACACCTAAGTGCCATGGGCTCTCCCATGGTCTTTGATAGGAAAGCCATGGGCTCTCCACATGGTCTTACATCCAAGTGCCATGGGCTCTCCTATGGTCTTCCATACAAGTACCACATATATCAATAGCATACTTCCTAGCTCATACCAAATAACAAATCACATAATACAATCTCAGATAGGATACTACACATCATATAATGGGTCGGTCTTGGTGCCTTAGACCGATTGGTATGGTGAGGAGACTCACCTCAGTTTGCTGAATACAAAAGCCGATCTCCTAACAATCTGAAACCTCCCGTGCTGAATAATAATATTAGACAATGTTAGGACTTTATTTAATCAAGGGAAACCGAAACTCCAAACCCTTCCATAAGGCCCAATTATCTATCCCTTGCTATTGGGCCGAAAGTCTAAGTCCAAAATCCTTAATGGGCATCTTGGCCCAATAAGGCCCAATCAATATGTCCATGGCCCAATATAGATGATATGACCCATAATTCCCAGAATGCACCAGGCCCAATAATCAAATGAGGCCCAATTAGCCTAAGGGTCCAAAACAGATTCGACTCATCTGGATTGCGTATGCTCGGCGTACCATCCTGGTACGCTCAGCATACTGGAACATGGGACTACGCACGGTGTACACTGGACTGCGCCCACCACCCGTTTGAGCACTTTCTCCATTAAGTGCTTAATACTCTTGTCCTTTACGTCCAAAAGCCAGATCTCGGTCTGAAAAGATGTCCTAAGGCATAAAGTTGCCAACTTTATGCCTTTGCATGTCTTATACACACCCAACTTCTCCATTAAGACCTTTCCAAGGTCTCTAACCCATGCATGAGGCCAAATCTCCCATCGAGCTTCCATTTTTACGATGCTAAAGGACCAAAGGACCTCAGATTTGTCTTTCTCATCTCCTGGAGTTGCTTAACTCGCAAAGGAGGTTCAAACTCAACCAAAAAGGGGACAAACTAGAAAACCCTAGCTAGATCTAGAGATTAAGAAGGAAAGGTCCAAGCTTTTTACCTCCAGAAGCTCCTCAAGGTCGAAAATGGTCAGATCCTTGAAGCCAAATGACACTCCAAGCTTCCTTGGCAACTTCTTCTTCTTGGATGAACACTAAAAGAACCACCAACGCACTCTTAAGCTCAAGCTACACTCACAAATGATATTAGGGTTTTTAGGGACGTTTGAAGGTGAAGGAGGCTGTTAAAGACGAGGTCCAAAGGAGTTAAGGATGTTTATATAGGGCTCAAGTCTGATTTTTAGGGTTTGAACAAGCTGGCACGTACGCCCGGCGTACTCCTGGTACGCCCAACGTACGTGCTGCTCTTCCGCGTTCCTCCTCACCAAGTACGCTAAGTGTACTCTTAAGTACGCCCAACGTACTTAAGGGTCTCTTATGCCAATGTCAAGATACTTCAAGGGCTAATAGGTCATACCTGCTTTTGGGTGTTACAACTCTCCCCCACTTGGACTAGACTTTGTCCTCGAAGTCCGTTGCTGTAAACAATTTGGGGTAATGCTCCCGCATCTCCTCCTCTGGCTCCCAAGTCCATTCGGAACCCTTCTTGTGCTGCCATTGTACCTTTACCAACTTCACTTCTTTGTTCCGAAGACCCTTCGTCTTTTTATCTAAGATGGCGACCGACTTTTCGACATAATTTAAACTCCCATCCACCTGAATGTCATCCAAAGAAACAACCGCGGACTCGTCAGCAACACACTTACGAAGCTTGGACACGTGGAAAGTATTGTGAATTTGACTAAACTCCTCAGGGAGTTCTAAGCGATATGCCACCTTGTCCACCCGGGCCGTGATCCTGAACGGGCCTATGAACCGAGGCCCCAACTTGCCCCTCCTTCGAAACATGATAATCCCTTTCCAGGGCGACACCTTCAGTAATACAAAATCCCTCACCTGAAATTCGAGATCCGAACGCCGCTGGTCAGCATAACTTTTCTGACGGCTCTACGCGACTCGCAGCCGGTCGCGCACCTGCTGAATTAGCCCGGTAGTCTTGAGCACTACTTCAGTGCTCCCCATGACCCGGTGCCCAACTTCGTCCCAACACACTGGGGTCCTGCACCTCCGACCATATAACATCTCGAATGGAGCTCGGTCAATACTCACATGATAACTATTATTATATGAGAACTCTGATAGTGGGAGGTATGTATCCCAACTCCCTCCGAAATCCAGCACTCATGCTTGCAGCATATCCTCCAGTGTCTGGATCGTCCTCTCACTCTGACCGTCAGTCTGGGGATGGTACGCCGTACTGAAATGTAGCAGAGTGCCCAGCTCCTCGTGGAACTTCTTCCAAAACCTGGAAGTAAACCGGACATCCCTGTCGGAGACCACATACACGGGCACCCGTATCTAGCCACTACCTCACGCACATAAATATCTGCCAACTTCTCTACAGATATACTCTCGGAAATCAGAATAAAGTTGGCACTCTTCGTCAGTCTGTCCACAATCACCCATATAGCGTCCACTCCCCTCGCCGTCCTAGGCAACTTTGTGATGAAATCCATAGTGATCTCTTCCCACTTCCACATGGGAATGCGTAGTGGCTGAACCTTGCCATGAGGCCGCTGGTGCTCGGCCTTGACCTTCCTACAGGTCAAGCATCTCTCCACGTACCAGGCAATCTCCCGCTTCATGCAGGGCCACCAATATCCCAGCCTCAAGTCCCTATACATTTTCGTAGCCCCTGGGTGTATAGAGAACCTGGACTTGTGCGCCTCCTCTAGTAGCCTCTGCCTCACTCCCCCTGCCACTAGTACCCATACTCGACCACATTGTGTCAGAAGGCCGCGGCTATCCTTCACAAACAAAGGATACTGCCCCCGAATCCGCTCGACCTTCCAATTCTCCTTCTTCACCCCTCGACCTGAGCCACTTTGATCATATCCAACAAAGGAGAAGTCACCATCATCCGCATACAAATGTCCTTAATCAGGGACCCCGTCGTCTTGCGGCTCAGTGCATCAGCCACCACGTTGGCTTTCCCTGGGTGGTATAGAATCTCGCAATCATAATCCTTCAGAACATCCAACCACCTCCTCTGCCGCATGTTAAGGTTCTGCTGATCCATTAAATACTTCAGACTCTTGTGATCGGTATAGATAGTGAACCACACTCCATATAAATAGTGCCTCTAAATCTTGAGGGAAAACACCGCTGCCCCCAACTCCAGGTCATGAGTGGGGTAATTCGCCTCATGAGGCTTCAATTGCCTCGAGGCATAAGCTATCATGTGTCCCCTTTGCATCAGTACCGCACCTAACCCTGAAATCGACGCGTCGCAGTACACCACCAAATCATCTATCCCCTCAGGTAGTACTAGAATCGGAGCCTCGCATAACCTCTGTCTCAGGGTCTCAAAAGCCATCTGCTGGTCTGCACCCCACCGAAAAGTCACATTTTTTTAGTCAAGCGGGTCAATGGCACAACAATCTTGGAGAAATCCTGGATAAATCTCCGATAATAGCCCGCTAAACCCAAGAAACTACGAATCTCTGACGCATTCTTCGGTACTTCCCACCGCATCACGGCCTCAACCTTGGCTGGATCAACCGAAATACCCTCTTGATTGATGACATGCCCCAAAAACTGTACCTCTCGCAGCCAGAAATCACACTAGGAGAACTTCGCATAAAGTTTCTCCACCCTCAGGGTCTCTAACAACTCCCTCAAATGCTGCTCATGCTGCTCCCTGATCTTAGAACAGACCAGGATATCATCAATAAAAACAATCACCGACCGATCCAGCATTGGTCTGCACACCCTGTTCATAAGATCCATGAACGTTGTTGGGGCATTGGTGAGCCCGAACGGCATCACCACAAACTCATAATGCCCGTACCGAGTCCGGAAAGCCGTCTTCGGTATATCCTCATCCCGAATCCTCATCTGATGGTATCCCGACCGAAGATCAATCTTGGAAAACCATGACGCACCCTGCAACTGATCGAATAAGTCATCGATCCTTGGCAACGGATAACGGTTCTTCACCGTTAGTTTGTGCAGCTCTCTATAATTGATGCACATCCTGTGCGATCAGTCCTTCTTTTTCACGAAAAGAATCGGTGCTCCCTACGGGGAACTGCTCGGGCGAATGAACCCTCGGTCTAGCAGCTCCTAAAGCTGCGTAGATAGCACCTGCATCTCCGGTGGTGCCAACCGGTAGGGTGCCTTTGCTATCGGGGCGACACCCGGTACCAAATCAATGCGAAACTCCACCTGCCTCTCCGGAGGCACTCCTGGTAACTCTTCGGGGAAAACGTCTCGAAAATCCTGTACCACTGGCACACTAGCCACATCCGTCACGGTCTCTATTCTCGTATCTGAGACATATGCCAAAAATTCCATGCATCCCTGCTGCAGAGATCTCCTAGCCCTCGTAGCTGAATCGCTTCTAATCCAAGAAGGAACAGATAAACTTCGACTCATATGCTAGTTCTACTACTTGTTGAATCATACACAAATGCACGTTTTATAACATCGAGTTACTAATGCGTTTTCGTACAATCAATGCATAATCAACTTATAGGCAACAAGTCATATCTCTAGGTTTGAATACTTATATGATATTACCGTCTCACGATCACTCGAGATAAATTCCATGAAGTGATACTAGCGAGCGTGGATTGGACCCTATACTCAGAACTTATGAGCACTCATGAAGTGTTGTAGCATCTCTTGCCATGTCAAACCACATGGCCCTCTACAAGCCAACTTCATGATAGTCTTAATTCATATCTACTTCCAACATATGACCGACTGTGGATAATTTGAATAATATGTAAAACATAACATAAATATTCTGGAAGTCAAAACATGCAAAAGAAATAATAGTAAACGATTGACAAAAGATAGCAACACTTTACTCATAAATAAACACAACTTTTATTCATCATCAAGTGTCAATACACTTTACAAATTTCAATATTATATAACTACTAAAACTAATATCATCCTTCAGCCCTATGCGCCTTGCATGCTGGAGATGCTTAGCCTTACTCAGTCCCTTCGTGAGGGGATCTGCTGGGTTCTCATCCGATGATACCCTCTTTGCCACGAGGAGTCCTTCTTCTATTCGATGTCTGATAAAATGGTATTTTCTGTTGATGTCTCTGGATCTCCCGTGATCCCTTGGTTCCTTGGCTAAGGCAACTGCACTTTCACTATCACTGAAAATTTCCATAGGCTCCTTTGTAGCTGGTACTACTCCAAGGTCTCTAATGAAGTTTTTCAGCCATATTGCCTCCTTTGCTGCCTCACTTGCTGCTATATACTCTGATTCACAAGTTGAATCAACCACTGTCTCCTGCTTGGAACTTTTCCAAGTCATTGCTCCTCCGTTTAAGGTAAAGACCCAGCCCGACTGAGAGCGGAAATTATCCCTATCAGTCTGGAGGCTAGCATCAGTATACCCTACAACTCTCAAGTCATCACTCCCACCGAGGGTAAGGACCCAGTCCTTAGTCCTCCGCAAGTACTTGAGAATGTTCTTTACCGCAGTCCAGTGAACCTTGCCAGGGTTCCCCTGATATCTGCTGACAATGCTCAAGGCAAAGGCCACATCAGGACGAGTACAAGTCATAGCATACATGATCGAGCCTACAGCGGAAGCATAAGGTACTCGACTCATCTCAGCTATCTCAGCCTCTGTACTCGGGCTCTGAGTTTTACTCAATCTGGTGTTACACTGGATAGGTAACTCTCCCTTTTTGGAATCCTGCATGTTGAACCTCTTCAGCACCTTATCCACGTAGGTACTCTGACTAAGTCCAATTAGTCTTTTACTCCGGTCTCTCAGAATCGTTATCCCTAGAATGTAGGCCGCTTCTCTAAGGTCCTTCATAGCGAAACACTTCCCAAGTCAGGACTTAACATCCTGCAGAGTTGGGATGTCATTTCCTATGAGTAGTATGTCATCTACATACAGTACCAAAAAGCTAACTATACTCCCACTAGCCTTGACATATACACAAGATTCATCTTCATTCCTCAAAAAGCCAAACTCTTTGACTTTCTCATCGAAGCAAAGATTCCATCTGCGAGGTGCTTGCTTTAATCCATAAATGGATTTCTCAAGCTTACACACTCTATTAGGGTACTCTGTATTGACAAAACCCTCTGGCTGACTCATGTAAACATCCTCAGCCAACTTTCCATTAAGGAAAGCGGTTTTGACATCCATTTGCCATATTTCATAATGATGAAATGCAGCAATGGCTAACATAACCCTAATAGACTTAATCTTGGCTATTGGTGAAAAGGTCTCATCATAATCAACTCCCGGAGTTTGAGAAAAGCCCTTTGCAACCAGTCTCGCCTTATAAGTGTCTACATTACCATCCATGTCAGTCTTCTTGTTGAAGATCCACTTGCACCCAACTGTCTTACGACCTGATACATTGTCAACCAAATTCCAAACTTGATTGTCATACATGGATTGTATCTCGCTGTCCATAGCCTCTTTCCATTTAGCAGCCTCAGCCCTCAGGGCCTGCCATGGCTTCCGTGTAGCTGTTAGGTTCATCCAGACTCACCAGTGTGCAATCACTGATACGTGTATCACCTTCCACAGTAATATGGAAACCATAGTAATGCTCAGGTGCATTCCTAACTCTCGTGGAACGCCTCAGAGGTACAGACTCATCTGTCGGATCAACAAGAGTTTCCTCCTCAAGTTGATTGCTAGGGTTTGAGGTTCCTTCACCACTTGATTCTTGAATTTCTTCAAGGTCAATTTGCCTCCCACTATTTCCTTGGCTTATGAACTCTCTCCCTCTCGAAAGACACCCCTCCTTGCTACAAAGACCATATTCTCACTAGGTCTGTAGAAGAGGTAACCAAAGGATTTCTGTGGGTAGCCGATGAAAATACACCTCTCACTTCGAGGTTCGAGCTTATCGTGAGTCTCACGTCTCATGAAAGCTTCGCAACCCCAAATCTTGATGTGGGCTAGATTAGGAACTTTTCCAGTCCACATCTCGTGAGGTGTTTTGGCAACCTTCTTTGTAGGGACCAGATTAAGGATATGGGCGGCAGTCTTTAAGGCATACCCCCAGAATGACATTGGTAGCGAAGCTTGACTCATCATAGAACGAACCATGTCCAACAAGGTTTGATTACGCCTCTCAGTCACACCATTCAAATGTGGTGTCCTGGGAGGTGTCAAGTGTGAGACAACCCCACATTCCTTAAGATAGTCGAGAAACTCTGTACTAAGATACTCACCACCACGATCGGATCGAAGCATCTTAATGTTCCTGCCCAATTGATTCTCGACTTCCTGCTTAAACTATTTAAACCTTTTGAAAGTCTCTGGCTCATGCTTGATTAAGTAGACATATCCATATCTACTATAATCATCTGTAAAAGTCACATAATAACGATTAGCATCCCTTGTGGCAGTTTTGAAGGGTCCACACACATCCGTGTGTACCAGATCCAACAAACCTTCACCCCTAGCACAAGAACCTGTGAAGGGTGACTTTGTCATTTTTCCAAGTAAGCATGATTCACAACTATCATCTGACTTTAGGTCAAATGACTCCAAGACTCCATCCTTTTGGAGTTGGCCTATGCGTTTCTTGCTTACATGTCCAAGACGACAATGCCATAATGATGCTTTATCCAAATTATTATCATTAGTAGAATCAATACACAACACATTATTTCCTAAAAATCTACAACAGACACAGCTTCATACACACCATCACAAGGTAATGCTTTAAAATAAAACACATTATTAGAGAAAGCATTTATTCCACCAACTTCATTATCAAAAGAAAAGGTAAACCCTTGTTTGTACAAAGCATGAAAGGAAATAATATTTCTTGCCATTTCAGGCGAGTAACAACATTTATTCAAATCTAAAGTAAACCCACTACTTAGCAATAAAGAGTAAACTCTAATCTTGGTGACAGGTGAAGCTTTCCTATTCCCCATGATCAAGTTTATCTTTCCATGCTCCACATTCTCACTTCTTCTTAGTCCCTGCAAATTAGAACAAATATGAATACCACAGCTGGTATCAAGGACCCAAGAGTTAGAATAGGGTGAGTTATTAGATAATATAGTGTAAATACCTGCATGGTTGGGTTTTACTTTCCCATCCTTCAAATCTTGCTGGTACTTTGGGCAGTTCCGCTTCCAGTGTGCCTTTTCATGGCAATAGAAGCATTCAGCCTCTTTTGGATCAGAAGAAGGAGTGACGAAACCTTTCTTGGTTCCACTTGTAGAGGAGCCATCAAGGATCTTACCCTTGGTACCCTTCGAAGGGTTCTTCCTCTTCTTCCCTCTACTTTTCCCGATTGCCAAGACAGGGGCGGAGTTTTGAGTAGGAGTAGGAGTGGTAACAACCGACTTTCCTTTAAGACCACTTTCAGCGGTCTTTAGGAGTCCTTGAAGTTTGCTAAGTGTAACTTCCTCCTTATTCATGTGGTATGTCATGCATAATTAATCATAACACGAAGGTAAGGAGTGAAAAATGATATCTATTGCCAACTCCTCGGGGAAGTCCACATTCAGCTTCATCAAACAGTCCACATACCTTTGCATTTTCTGCATGTGGCCCGTGATGGGTTCACCATCCTTCATTCGGGTTGTTATCATGGAAGAGATGATTTCATATCGCTCTTGACGACCACTCTGATAGTAGCGGTCCATCAAATCATGGTGCATCTCAAAAGGATAGTAGTCCTCATAGGACTTTTGGAGCTCGGTTGTCATAGTGGCCAACATGATGCATGATACTTTGGTAGCATCTCTTTCATGTGCCTCATATTCGGCGATCTCCTCAGGAGTAGCAGATAGCTCGGGTACCTTAAGCTCCTTGTCGAGAATGTATTCTTTGTTCTCATACCGAGTGACCATCCTAATGTTCCTGATCTAATCTTTAAAGTTGGATCCATCAAAGATGACTCTCCCACAAAGGTTCATGAGAGAGAAGGAGCTTGTAGGGTTTGAGCAAGAAGCAACATTGTTGGAAGACATATGAAAAGGAAGAAAAGACAAGTTTAGTTTAGATATAAAGATAGTCCTTAATAAAACACCCAAATGTAATATTAAGGCTAGGACCCAATCACAATATATTATAACTTAGAAGAGGGATGCCGTAATCTAGGCTATAACATATTTGAAAGGTAGGTGAATGACGATTTACCAATTTCCACCACGAAAAATGAAATATTATTAGGTTTTAATTGGTCTTAGAAACTCCTAGATTCTTTTGAGATTCATTGAACTTTTCAATGGCATGTTTCAATCTCGAGTGTGCCCTTCAGGTTTTGTGACTGGGATGCCGAGGATCACAAAACAAGGTGTGAAGTAACCATGCAAATTACTTGGTACCCTTAATGTTTTTCACTTAATCGATGTGCCGGTTAACCACACACGCTCCACCGAACTATGAAAAACCTTAAGTCACCCTTTACCTACCTTGTTAAGTCCAAGTTAGTGTGCCGGTTAACCACACACGCTCCACTAATGACTTAATCAAAGTGCAAAGTGTAATTTCATGGGTTAGCACCTTTTTCACATTTTCCTAAAGTAACTAAGATTTGGAATTTATAAAAACATTTAGTTACTTTATAATAATCATTATACTTTTAATGAGAATTGTTAAGTCATTGTCCTACCCGTTCAGCTAACGACCCTCCACCGATCAAGGAAGCGGTGGGTGAGAATGGACACCCATTAAGCTGTCATTTTATAGGCAACAACCTTATACCCCCCTTATAGACCGGCTTCGTGAATGAGGTCTACTAACGGTAAAACGACTTGATCTTATACATATATATATTATTAACTTATAATATTATAAAGTATAAGGGTTGAATTTTAACTTTTAAAATTCTAGGGGTTGGAAAAAGTTTTTAAAGTGACTTTACATGTTCCAAAACTTGAGGGCAAGTTTTGTAACTTTACAAAACCTTTCAATTCATAACTTATGAGTTAAATGGTTCATTAAAATGAGTGACTTTTCATTTTATGTAACCTATGTGTTTAATAATGGACTTTAAAAGAAAAAACTTTTGGTAATCCATAACTTGAGGACAAATTATGGATCCCATTAAAACACATAGTGATCATGAATTAAGCATTAAACAATTTAACAAGTAATTCCTATGATCTATCAAGAACTCATAAGAACATGAATATTCATATCAAAATTTCAAGAACATATGAACACATATAAACATGGAATTTTGATATTTGCCATTGTAAATGGATTAGAACAACCATTACACCATCTAAAACAAGTTTTAAAACACAAAAACAGTTTAGGGTAATGTTTCTAGTCCATTTCCAGCAGCTAAAATCGAAAATCTGCATTCTGCCTGACCAACTCGTCGAGTGCAAGAACTGACTCGCCGAGTTGGTTGAAGATACTCTTGGACTCATCGAGTCCCCCCATGGACTCGGCGAGTCCCCTATGCAGACAGCAAGAATTTCGATTTTTTCAGCTATTTTGCATCAAGTATCAAACAAACAAGCCTAGGCTCTGATACCACTGAAGGGTTTTAAGCATTCTAACACTCCTAAGGTGTACATGCAACCCTAGAAACCTTGGATCTATGTTTGACTAAAATACATGAAAATTTTGATTTCCAAGGTTCATAATCCTATCTAGCATACATGGCGAACTTTTAAACATAAAAGATAGCTAGAATTACATACCTTGTAGTTGATTTGATTCCTTGAAAAACCTTGAGAGCCTGTCACCCCAAGTGTGATGCCTCAAATGTTTCACACAACACCAAATGCTCTTGGAATAAACTTTGAGAGAGAATGTCACACTTAGAAATCGGCTTGCCCTCTATATTGTTTCTAGTGGCCGATTTTGGTGAGCTTCATATCCTTTATATAGTGTGTTACAATTAGAGTTACACCATGTAAACCCTAATGTGACATTATTCATTTCCATGACCCATGGGTTTGTAACTCCCATGGAGCATCCATGGAGCATCCTATGGACCTTAGCCCAACTTGATAATCCATGGAGCATTTAGCCCACTATACAAGTATGGATGATTTACACAATCAACCCATATATTTAATTAGTCTCCTTTTGATCACTTAATTAATTCTAGATTAATTCTTGATCAATACTAATTAAATAATATTATTAATATATTAGAACTTATAATGTATTAATAAACCATAAGTGTTATTTCTCTCATTTTAGTCTATCCAAATGCATGATGCCATGCAACCCAAATGGACCATGCCAAACCGGGTCAAGTACATACCAGAAATAATTATGGACTTAGACACGTTATCCAACACTTGCACCCCATGAAGCTCACAAACTCCCGGATATCATCCCTCAGCATGGAGTGATATCTCGTCCGCCTCATATCCTCATCTCTAGCATACTGTGGGATCACCAAAGCTCGTTCCCGAAACTTGGCGGTGATTTCTGCCACAGTCTCGGTGGTCTACTGGAGGTCATGAAAGTCCCTCACCAGTCGTTGCACCTCAATAGGTGGTGGAAACTCCTCATCAAATCAATGAACAAACTCTGCCCACGTCATCTCAGCCACACCGGCTGCTCCCACCTGACTGGTCACCTCCTCCCACCAATCTCGGGCTCGGTCTCGTAACATACATGAAGCAAAACTCACTTTTGCCAAATCAGGGCAGGAACTCGTTCATTGGGCATTCTCTATATCCGCAACCCAATGTCGGCTAACAATGGGATCCCTGACCCCGAAGAACTCCGGCGCTCCACACGCCTTGAACTCCCGGAACGAGGGAGTTGGGGCCCCGACCTGGCCCGCAGCAATCTCGGATCTGAATGACCTGAGCCTCTCCTCCATGATCTCCATAATACCTTCCTTGACCGTCCCAAAGATCACTGGGGTAGCGTCAAGGATGCCCTTCGTAACCTAGGCTGCAATGACCTCGCGCAGCCTCTCATCAATAGGCTCAGTACCACTGCCCGATCCCGATCCAGAACCCGATCCTGACCCCCCTGTCCCAAATCGTGTCATCACAATGCTGAACTGTAATGTCACAAACGATAATAATCAGGACATCTATATTGGGGATCGTCCCATACCGGTCCTCCTTAGAGTTGTCAAATCTAACATTGGTTCAGGTACAGGTCCTGTGCTTTCAGTAGTATGGGCCCAATACTACCTTCCACACCTACCTGTACCTTTCCCCAAGGCTCTACCTGATAACGCCAATTCGTCCCACAATAAATCATATACCACATATCACCGTATAACCCAAATCCCAGGTTATCCTAAGATTTGTTCTACCCACATCAAACATACCAATCATAACAGGTTGCCTTTATGCATGCAAATTATACACAGAAGAAGATCAAATAGACTTTCGAATAAAAGATTCTACCCTAGGACCACAACCAAACAAAGAACATGAAATAAGGCCAAATCAGTCATTCTGAGGCTATAAGCTCCTAACCTTATACAATTTTAAAAACATACACATAGCAAGTTCCATATAATCAACAAAGCTCACATATCAGTATATCATGGCTAATATATTGGGGAACTACTTACTTGGCTTGGCTAATCATGCGCGTTGCACTCCCATCGTTTCATTTCTTAAAAATAATCCTTTTTATGTTATCTTTTGAAAACAATTTTTACCATTCCCTTAGTTTGAGTCCTGACACACCCGTGGGTGTGCCCGAATCTCTCAAACCAAGGCTCTGATACCAACTTGTAACGACCCAAATTTTCAAAAGACTATATTTTTTTTCATTTTTAATTAGTCAAACATATTTCCATTAACCATGATATCCCAAAACAGATTGTTTTCAAATCCATATTCATTACAACTTTATTCAAAAACATCAGAGTGTCCTATAAAATATCGGTGAGAGAGCGCACTCCACGCCATCAAGCCTTGCCCTTGACCTTGGGCTCCGATGTACCTGAAACAAATCCACAAACTGTAAGCTAATGCTTAGTAAGTTCCCCAGAGCATACCACATACAATACACATACACATATCCTAATAGCTAATCAAGGCTACACACATATCACATAAGCCATGCATACAACAGATAGGGATGCCGTGGGCTCGTCCCCAGGGTCTTACTCCAGGATGCCATGGGCTCTCCACATGGTCTTACACCTAAGTTCCATGGGCTCTCCCATGGTATTTGATAGGAAAGCCATGGGCTCTCCACATGGTCTTACATCCAAGTGTCATGGGCTCTCCTATGGTCTTCCATAGAAGTACCACATATATCAATAGCATACTTCCTAGCTCATACCAAATAACAAATCACATAATACAATCTCAGCTAGGATACTACACATCATATAATGGGCCGGCCTTGGTGCCTTAGACCGATTGGTATGGTGAGGAGACTCACGTCAGTTTGCTGAATACAAAAGTCGATCTCCTAACAATCCGAAACCTCCCGTGTTGAATAATAATATTAGACAACGTTAGGACTTTAATTAATCAAGGGAAATCCAAACTCCAAACCCTTCCATAAGGCCCAATTATCCATCCCTTGCTATTGGGCCCAAAGTCTAAGTCCGAAATCCTTAATGGGCCTCTTGGCCCAATAAGGCCCAATCAATATGTCCATGGCCCAATATATACTAGGGTCCAAAACAGATTCGACCCATCTACATTGTGTACGCTCGGCGTACCATCCTGGTACGCGCATCATAATGGAACATGGGACTACGCGCGGCGTACATTGGATTACGCCCAACGTACCACCCGTTTGAGCACTTTCTCCATTAAGAGCTTAATACTCTTGTCCTTTACGTCCAAAAGCCAGATCTCAGTCTGAAAAGATGTATTAAGGCATAAAGTTTCCAACTTTATGCCTTTGGATGTCTCATACACACCCAACTTCTCCATTAAGACCTTTCCAAGGTCTCTAACCCATGCATGAGGCCAAATCTCCCATCAAGCTTCCATTTTTATGATACTAAAGGACCAAAGGACCTCATATCTGTCTTTCCCATCTCCTGGAATTGCTTAACTCACAAAGGAGGTTCAAACTCAACCAAAAAGGGGACAAACTAGAAAACCCTAGCTAGATCTAGAGATTAAGAAGGAAAGGTCCAAGCTTTTTACCTCCAGAAGCTCCTCAAGGTCGAAAATGGTCAGATCCTTGAAGCCACATGACACTCCTAGCTTCCTTGGCAACTTCTTCTTCTTGGATGAACACTAAAAGAACCACCAATGTACTCTTAAGCTCAAGCTACACTCACAAATGATATTAAGGTTTTTAGGGACGTTTGAAGGTGAAGGAGGCTGTTAAAGATGAGGTCCAAAGGAGTTAAGGATGTTTATATAGGGCTCAAGTCCGATTTTTAGGGTTTGAACAAGCTGACACGTATGCCCAGCGTACGTGCTGCTCCTCCGCGTTCCTCCTCACCAAGTACGCCCAGCGTACTTAAGGGTCTCTTATGCCAATGTCAATATACTTCAAGGGCTAAGAGGTCATACCTACTTTTGGGTGTTACATGATATAATCCTACACTCTTTATCTCCTTGTTATGAATAGTTGAAGATGACTTATCTTATGAACAAAGAGGAAGTCACCTTGAGCAAGCTTCAAGGGTTGTTGAGAACTGCTGAAAGTGGACTTAAAGGGAAAGTTATCGAGTCCACCCCTACTGCTGCTGCCCCAGTCCTTGCTATAGGACATGGAAAAGGGAAAAAGAGGAAAGCTCCCTCTAAGATCCACAAGGGAAAGTCCCATGATGGATCTTTTTTAAATGGATCCAAAGGTAAAACCGGTTCTGCCACTCCCTCATCCGATCCTAAAGAAGCAACGTGCTTCTACTGTCACGAGAAGGGGCATTGGAAACGAAGCTTCTCGAAATACTTGCAGGACATCAAGGATGGGAAGATAAATCCCTCCTTCGCAGGTATTGATACTATTCAATCTAATAACTCATCACATTCTAGTTCTTGGGTCCTTGATACAGGATGTGGTTTTCACATTTGTTCTGATTTGCAGGGGCTACGAAAAAGTAGGGATGTGGAGCATGGGAAGATGAACCTGATAACGGGGAATAGGAAATCATCGTCCATCACCAAGATCGGGATTTATTCTTTAGTGATTAGTAGTGGGTTAGGATTAGACTTGAATGATTGTTGCTACTTGTCAGAGATGACGAGGAATATTATTTCTTTCATGGTTTGTACAGAAATAATGAAGTTTGTTCTACTAATGCTTTCTATAATGGTGCTTTATATTTTGAAGCATTGCCTTGTAATAGTATATATGAAACAGTGATGGTTGTAGATAACTTAGGAAATAATTTGTTGCATATTGATTCGTCTAATGGTTTAGACAAGGAATGCTTGTGGCATTGTCGTCTCGGACATGTCAACAAGAAGCGCATAGCCCAACTCCAAAAGGATGGAGTCTTGAAGTTATTTGACCTAAAGTCGGATGACACATGCAAATCTTGTTTACTTGGAAAGATGACTAAATCACCTTTGACTGGTACTTGTGAAAGAGGTGAGGATTTGTTGGATCTCATACACACAGATGTGTGTGGGACCTTCAGATCCACCACAATGGATGCTAACCGCTTCTATGTGACATTTACCGACGATTATAGCAGATTTGGATATATCTACTTTATCAATCACAAGTCGGAAACCTTTGAATAGTTCAAAGAGTTTAAGCAGGAAGTGGAGAATCAATTGGTCAGGAAGATAAAGATGCTCAGATCTGATAGGGGTGATGAGTATCTTAGTATCGAGTTCCACGACTATCTTAAGGAATGTGGAATTGTTTCACAATTGACGCCACCTAGGACACTACAACTTAATGGTGTGGCTGAGAAGCACAATCGAACCTTGTTGGACATGGTTCGTTCCATGATGAGTCGAGCTTCGTTACATATCTCATTCTGGGGGTATGCCTTAGAGACTGCCGCCCATATCCTTAATCTAGTCCCAACTAAGAAGGTTGCCAAAACACCTCACGAGATGTGGACATGGAAGGTTGCCTCGTTAGCACATATCAAGGTTTGGGGTTGCTAGACTTTCATAAGACGAGAGACTCACGACAAGCTTGAACCTCGTAGTGAGTGGTGTATTTTCATCGGCTACCCACATAAATCTTTTGGATATCTTTTCTACAAACCTAGTGAAAACGTGGTCTTCGTAGCAAGGAGAGGGGTTTTCTACGAGAGAGAACTCATATGCCAAGAGGACAGTGGGAGTCAAATTGACCTTGAAGAGCTTCAAGAGTCACGTGATGAAGGAACCTCTAACACTAGCACTCAACCTAAGGAGGAGACTCTTGTTGAACCTGTTGACGGGTCCTTACCTCTGAGACGTTCCGGTAGAGTTAGTGTTTCACCTGTGTTGTATGGTTTCCATATAACTGCTGAAAATGATACGTTTATCAGTGATAGTACACTAATAAATTTGGATAAACCTAACAACTACAAGGAAGCCATGGCAGGCCCAAAGTCTGCAAAGTGGAAGGAGGCAATGGACAACGAGATTCAGTCTATGTATGCCAATCAAGTTTGGAACATGGTTGACAATGTACCAGGTCGTAAGACGGTCGGGTGCTAGTGGATCTTCAAGAAGAAGACCGACATGGATGGGAAAGTACACATGTTCAAGGCACGACTGGTTGCGAAGGGCTTTACTCAAACCCCAGGGGTTGACTATGATGAGACCTTCTCGCCAGTAGCCAAGATCAAGTCTATTAGGGTTATGTTAGCTATCTCTGCGTTTCATGATTATGAAATTTGGCAGATGGATGTCAAAACTGCCTTCCTTAACAGAAAGTTGGCTGAAGATGTTTACATGTGTCAGCCAGATGGTTTTGTGGATGCTAAATATCCTAATAGAGTATGCAAGCTTGAGAAATCTATCTATGGATTAAAGCAAGCATCTCGCAGATGGAATCTTTGTTTCGATGAGAAAGTCAAAGAGTTTGGATTTTCGAGAAGTGAGGATGAGTCCTGTGTGTATGTCAAGGCTAGTGGGAGTATAGTTAACTTTCTAGTTTTGTATGTTGATGACATACTGCTCATAGGAAACGACATCCCGACCTTGCAGGAGGTTAATTCCTGGCTTGGGAAGTGTTTCGCTATGAAGGATCTAGAGGAAGCTACTTACATTCTGGGAATAAGGATTTTGAGAAATAGAAGTAGGAGACTAATAGGACTTAGTCAAAGTACTTACTTGGACAAGGTGCTGAAACGTTTTAGCATGGAGAATTCCAAGAAGGGGGGACTGCCAATCGAAAACAATACCAAGCTGAGTAAGACTCAGAGTCCGTGTATCGATGCCGAGATAGCAGAAATGAGTTGAGTGCCATATGATTCCGCCGTTGGCTTGATCATGTACGCTATTGATGGGTTTTGAGCATTCTAACACTCCTATGGTGTACATGCAACCCTAGAAACCTTGGATATATGTTTCACTAAGATACATGCAAATTTTCTTTTCCAAGGTTCTTAAGCTAACTAGCATGGCATGGGGAACATTGAAACTTAATAAGCTAGTAGAGTTACATACCTTTTAGTAGTGATTGATTGCTTGGAGTTTGAGAGCCTAGCACCAATAATGTGGATGCCTAAAATGGAAGTCACAAATCACCACAAACCTTGGAAACTTGAGAGAATGTTAGAACACTTCTTGAAATCGGTCCACCCTTGTTCTCACACAACAACTAGTGCAATTTCAAGTGCCAAGGACTCCTTTATATAGTATGGTGGATTAGGGTTACATCCATGTAAACCCTAATACCAATGACCTTTCATTTCCATGAGATCCATGGGTTAAAGCTCCATGGACTATCCATGGACTTACCATGCAAGCCTAGCCCATTCTAAATAAGCATTAGCCCACACTATATAAATACAAGAGTCCATATTTAATTAGTCACACTTTTGATCACTAAATTAATTTTAGATCAATACTAATTAAATAATCTGATTTCATATTAATATATTAGAACTTATAATATATTAATAAATCATAACTTATACAATTCTCAAAAGATTATCCATATAAATTGTTCAGGTGAAGTGCAACCCAAATAGACCATGCCGGGTCGGGTCAAGTATATATCAAATATAGTTATGGACTTAGAAACCTTATCCAACAGTCTCCCACTTGGATAAGTCTAATAACTATAGTTGCAATTATGACTTCAGGAACCGACCGGCAATCGTAGCTCTTAAAACTGTATTGAACTATGAAGTGCCATTTTAGATAAGAGATCATATAATCCTCTGTTCTAGATATTAGCCGGACAAATACATGGAACAATGTCTTACTTATTGTCCAGAAGTTTGTTTCCCGATTTCCGATTTGTTTGACATAGAACTTAATTGAACACATCAATTTAGTTCTGACCGGGCCCGGTACATAGGTCACAACAAAATCATCGAGGGGCCCAGATATCTCTTCTAATCCAAGAAGGAACAGATAAACTTCGACTCATATGCTTGTTCTACTACTTGTTGAATTATACACAAAGGCACGTTTTATAACATCGAGTTACCAATGCGTTTTCGTACAATCAATGTATAACCAACTCATAGGCAAAAACTCATATCTCTAGGTTTGAAGACTTATATGATATTACCGTCTCACGATCACTCGAGATAAATTCCATGAAGTGATACAAGTGAGAGTGGGTTGAATCCAATACTCAGAACTTATGAGCACTCATGAGTATTGTAGCAACACTTTGCTATGTCCAACATCTTAGACATCTACAACCAACTACATGGCAGTCTTGATTCATATCTACTTCCAACATATGACCGACTGTGGAGAATTTGAATAATATGAAATACCATAACATAATTATTCTGGAAGTCAAAACATGCAAAATGAAATGATAGTAAACGATTGACAAAAGATAGCAACACTTTACTCATAAATAAACAACTACTTTTATTCATCATCAAATGTCAATTACATTTTACAAATTTCAAAACTATCTAACTACTAAAACTAATATCATCCTTCAGCCCTATGCGCCTCGCATGCTAGAGATGCTTAACCCTACTCAGTCCCTTCATGAAGAGAACTGCTGGGTTCTCATCCGATGATACCCTCTTTGCCACAAGGAGTCCTTCTTCTATTCGATGCCTGATGAAGTGATATTTTTTGTGAATGTGTCTGGATCTGCCATGATCTCTCGGTTCCTTGGCTAAGGCAACCGCACTATTGCTGTCACAGAAAATCTCCATAGGCTCCTTTATAGCTGGTACAACTCCAAGTTCTCCAATGAAGTTCTTTAACGATATAGCCTCCTTTGCTGCCTCGCTTGCCGCTATATACTCTGATTCGCAAGTTAAATCAGCCACTGTCTCCTGCTTGGAACTTTTCCAAGAAATTTCTCCTCCGTATAAGGTAAAGACCCAGCCTGACTGAGAGCGAAAATTATCCCTATCAGTCTGAAAGCTAGCATCACAATATCTTACTACTCTCAAGTCATCACTCCCGCCGAGGGTAAGGACCCAGTCCTTAGCCCTCTGCCGATACTTGAGAATGTTCTTTACCGCAGTCCAGTGATCCTTGCCAGGATTCCCCTGATATCTGCTGACCATGCTCAATGCAAAGGCCACATCAGGATGAGTACATGTCATAGCATACATGATCGAGCCTACAGTGGAAGCATACAGAACTCGACTCATCTCGGCTATCTCAGCCTCTGTACTCGGGCTCTAAGTCTACTCAGTCTGGCGTTACTCTGGATTGGTAACTCACCTTTCTTGGAGTTCTGCATGTTGAACCTTTTCAACACTTTATCCACATAGGTGCTCTGACTATGTCCAATTAGTCTTTTATTCCTGTCTCTCAAAATCCTTATCCCTAAGATATAGGCAGCTTCACCAAGGTCCTTCATAGCTAAACACTTTCCAAGCCAGGACTTCACTTCCTACAAAGTTGGAATGTCGTTTCCTATGAGTAGTATGTCATCCACATACAATACCAAAAAAGCTAACTATACTCCCACTAGCCTTGACATATACACAGGACTCATCTTCGCTCCTCGAAAAGCCAAACTCTTTGACTTTCTCATCGAAACAAAGATTCCATCTGTGAGGTGCTTGTTTCAATCCATAGATGTATTTCTCAAGCATACACACTCTATTAGGGTACTCTACGCTGACAAAACCCTCTGGTTGACTCATGTAAACATCCTCAGCCAACTTTCCATTAAGGAAAGCGGTTTTGACATCCATTTGCCATATTTCATAATCATGAAATGCAGCAATGGCTAGCATAACCCTAATAGACTTAATCTTTGGTACTGGTGAAAAGGTCTCATCATAATCAACTCCTGGAGTTTGATAAAATCCCTTTGCAACCAGTCGTGCCTTATAAGTGTGTACATTACCATTGATGTCGGTCTTCTTCTTGAAGATCCATTTGCACCCGACTGTCTTACGACCTGGTACATTGTCAATCAAGTTCCAAACTTGATTGTCATACATGGACTGTATCTCGTTGTCCATAGCCTTTTTCCATTTAGCAGCCTCAGGGCCTGCCATGGCTTCCGTGTAACTGTTAGGTTCATCCAGACTTAATAGTGTGCTATCGCTGATAAGTGTATCACCTTCCGCAGTAATTATGGAAACCATAGTAATGCTCAGGTGCATTCCTAACTCTCGTGGAATGCCTCAGAGGTACAGACTCATCTGTCGGATCAACAGGAGTTTCCTCCTCGGGTTGATTGCTAGGGTTTGAGGTTCCTTCACCACTTGACTCTTGAATTTCTTCAAGGTCAATTTGCCTCCTACTATTTCCTTGGCTTATGAATTCTCTCTCACGAAAGACTCATCTCCTTGCTACAAAGACCACATTATCACTGGGTCTGTAGAAGAGGTAACCAAAGGATTTCTGTGGGTAGCCAATGAAAATAAACCTCTCACTTCGAGGTTCGAGCTTATCGTTAGTCTCGCACCTCACAAAAGCCTCGCAACCCCAAATCTTGATGTGATCTAGATTGGGAACTTTTCCAGTCCACATCTCGTGAGGTTCTTTGGCAACCTTTTTGGTAGGGACTAGATTAAGGATATGGGCGACAGTCTCTAAGGCATACCCCCAAAATGAGATTGGTAGCAAACTTGACTCATCATGGAACGAACCATATCCAACAAGGTTCGATTGTGCCTCTCATCCACACCATTAAGTTGTGGTGTTCTGGAAGGTGTCAATTGTGAGACAATCCCACATTCCTTAAGATAGTCAAGGAACTCTATACTAAGATACTCACCACCTCGATCGGATTGAAGCATCTTAATGTTCCTGCCCAACTGATTCTCCACTTCCTGTTTAAACTCCTTGAACTTTTTCAAAGGTTTCTGACTTATGCTTGATTAAGTAGCCATATCCATATCTACTAAAATCATCAGTAAAAGTCACATAGAAGCGGTTATCATCCCTTGTGGCGGTTCTAAAGGGTCCACACACATCTGTGTGTACAAGATCCAACAAACCTTCACCCCTAGCACAAGTACCAGTAAGGGTGACTTTGTCATTTCCCAAGCAAACAAGATTCACAACTATCATCTGACTTTAGGTCAAATAACTCCAAGACTCCATCCTTTTGGAGTTGGCCTATGCGTTTCTTGCTTACATGTCCAAGACGACAATGCCATAATGATGCTTTATCCAAGCTAGTGGAAGAATCGATACACAACACATTATTTCCTAGGTTATCTACAACCGACACAGTTTCATACACACCATCACAAGGTAAAGCTTTAAAATCAAGAACATTATTAAAGAAAGCATCAATACCACCACATTCATTATCAAACGAAAAGGTACAACCTTGTTTGTACAAACCATGAAAGGAAATAATATTTCTCGCCATTTTTGATGAGTAAGAACATTTATTCAAATCTAATGTTAACCCACTACTTAGCAACAAAGAGTAAACTCCAATATTGGTGACAGGTGTAACTTTCCTATTCCCCATGATCAAGTTTATCTTCCCATGCTCCATATTCTCACTTCTTCTTAATCCCTGCAAATCAGAACATATGTGAATACCACAACCTATATCAACGACCCAAGAATTAGAATAGGGTGAGTTATTAGACAATATAGTGTAAATACATGCATGGTTGGGTTTCACTTTCCCATCCTTAACATCTTGCAGGTACATTGGGCAGTTTCGCTTCCAGTGTGACTTTTCAAGGAATAGAAGCATTCAGCCTCTTTAGGGTTAGCAGAAGCAGTGATGAAACCTTTCTTGGTTCCACTTGAAGAGGAGCCATCAAGGGACTTTCCCTTGGTACCCTTAGAAGGGTTCTTCCTGTTCTTTCCTTTGCCTTGCCCAATTGCCAAGACAGGGGCCGCGGTAGGAGTAGGAGTAGTAACAACCGACTTACCTTTAAGACCACTGTCTGCGGTCTTTAAAAATCCTTGAAGCTTGATGAGTGTAACTTCCTCCTTGTTCATGTGGTATGTCATTCGGAATTGATCATAACAAGAAGGTAAGGAGTGCAAAATGATATCAATTGCCAACTCCTCTGGGAAGTTCACATTCAATTTCAGCAAACGGTCCACATACCTTTGCATTTTCTGCATGTGGCCCGTGATGGGTTCACCATCCTTCATCCGGGTGGTTGTCATGGAGGAGATGATTTTATACCGCTCTTGACGAACACTCTGATGGTAGCGGTCCATCAATTCCTGGTGCATCTCAAAAGGGTAATAGTCCTCATAGGACTTTTGGAACTCAGCTGTCATTGTGGCCAACAAGATACATGCCACTTTGGTGGCATCTCTCTCATGTGCCTGGTACTCAGCGATCTCCTCAGGAGTAGCAGACGACTCATCAAGTTCCTTAAGCTCCTTGTCGAGGACATATTCTTTTTCATCATACCGAGTGACCATCCTGATGTTCCTGATCCAATCCATAAAGTTGTATCCATCGAAGATGACTCTCCCACAAAGGTTCATGAGAGAGAAGGAGCATGTAGGTTTTGAGCCAGAAGCATCATTGTTGGAAGACATCTGAAAAGAAGAAAGACAAGTTTAGATTCGATATAAAGATAATCCTTAATAAGACACCCAAATGTAATATTAAGGCTAGGACCCAACACAATATTTTATAACTTAGAAGAGGGATGCCATAATCCAAGCTATAAAATATTTGAAGGTAGGTGAATGACGATTCACCAATTTCCACCATGAAAAACGAAATAACTTATTAGGTTTTAATTGGTTTTAAAACTCCTAGATTCTTTGAGATTCATTGAACTTGTTAATGGCATGTTTCAACCTCGAGTGTGCCCTTCAAGTTTTGTGACTGAGATGCCGAGGATCACAAAACAAGCTGTGAAGTAACCATGCAAATTACTTGGTACTCTTAATGTTTATTACTCAATCGATGTGCCGGTTAACCACACGCGCTCCACCGACCTATGATAAACCTTAAGCCACCCTTTGCCTACCTTGTTAAGTCCAGGTTAGTGTGTCGGTTAACCACACACGCTCCACTAACGACTTAATCAAAGTGAAAAGTGTAATTTCATGGGTTAGCACCTTATTCACATTTTCCTAAAGTAACTAAGATTGGGAATTTATAAAACATTTAGTTACTTTACATTCATCATACTTTTAATGAGGATTAAATTCATTGTCCTACCTGTTCGGCTAACGACCCTCCACCAGTCAAGAAAGCGGTGGGTGAGAGTGGACACCCATTAAGCTTCCATTTTATAGGCAACAACCTTATACCCCCTTATATACCAGGTTCGTGAATGAGGCCTACTAACAGTAAAATGACTTATTCTTATACATACATATATATATATATATATATATATATATATATATATATATATATATATATATATATATATATATATATATATTATTAACTTATAATAGTATAAAGTATAAGGGTTGAATTTTAACTTTTAAAATTCTAGGGGTTGGAACTAAAGTTTACTAAAATGTGTGAGACTTTACATGTTCCATAACTTGAGGGCAAGTTTTGTAACTTTCAAAACTTTTCATCTTTCATAACTTATGAGTTAATGGTTTATTAAAATGAGATACTTTTCATTTTATGTAACCTATGTGTTTATTAATGGACTTTAAAAGAAAGACTTTTGGTAATCCATAACTTGAGGACAAATTATGGATTCCATTAAAACACATAATGATCAAGAATTAAACGAACAAGCAAGTTTCAAATAATTCCTATGATCTTCTAAACTCATAACTTCATGAACATTCATATCAATAATTTCAAGAATCATAAAAACACATATAAGACTTGAAATTTTGATAATAGCTATTAAAAATGGATTGGCATAACCATTACACCATCTAAAACAAGTTTTATAAGACCAAAACAGTTTAGGGTAATGTTTCTAGTCCATTTCCAGCAGCAAAACTTGAAAATATGCACTCTGGGCATTCTACTCGTTGAGTGCATGAACCTACTCGACGAGTAGGATGATTTTAGGCATGGACTCGTCGAGTCCCCCCCCCCCCCATGGACTCGGCGAGTTCCTTTAGCAGAATGCAAAATTTTTGACTTTTTTCCAACAATTTGCATCAAGTATCAAGAAAACAAGCCTAGGGTCTGACACCACTGATGGGTTTTGAGCATTATAACACTCCTATGGTGTATATGCAACCCTAGAAACCTTGGATCTATGTTTTACTAAGATACATGCAAATTTGCTTTTCCAAGGTTCTTAACCTAACTAGCATGACATGGGGAACTTTGAAACTTAATAAGCTAGTAGAGTTACATACTTTTTAGTAGTGATTGATTGCTTGGAGTTTGAGAGCCTAGCACCAATAATGTGGATGCCTCAAATGGAAGTCACAAATCACCACAAACCTTGGAAACTTGAGAGAATGGTAGAACACTTCTTGAAATCAGTCCACCCTTGTTCTCACATAACAATTAGTGCAATTTCCAGTGCCAAGGACTCTTTTATATAGTATGGTGGATTAGGGTTACATCCATGTAAACCCTAATACCCATGACCTTTCATTTCCATGAGATCCATGGGTTAAAGCTCCATGGACTTACCATGCAAGCCTAGTCCATTCTAAATAAGCATTAGCCCACACTATATATATATATATATATATATATATATATATATATACAAGAGTCCATATTTAATTAGTCACACTTTTGATCACCAAATTAATTCTAAATTAATTTTAGATCAATACTAATTAAATAATATGATTTCATATTAATATATTAGAACTTATAATATATTAATAAATCATAACTTATACAATTATCAAAAGATTATCCATATAACTTGTTCGGGTGAAGTGCAACCCAAATGGACCATGCCGGGACGGGTCAAGTACATCTCAAATATAGTTATGGACTTAGACACCTTATCCAATAGCTATGACATGTACTCGCCCTGATGTGGCTTTTGTGTTGAGCATGGTTAGCCGATATCAACGGAACCCAGGTAGAGCTCACTGGACAGCAGTTAATAACATTCTTAAGTACCTGCGGAGAACTAATGACTGGGTCCCTACACTTGGTGGGAGTGATGACCTGAGAGTGACAGGGTATAATGACGCCAACTTTCAAACCGACATAGATAATTTCCGCTCTCAGTCGGGCTGGGTGCTTACCCTAAATGGAGGAGCAGTTACTTGGAAAAGTTCCAAGCAGGAGACCGTGGCTGATTCAACGTGCGAATCAGAGTACATAGTAGCGAGCGAAGCGTCGAAAGAGGCGATATGGTTGAAGAACTTCATTAGAGACCTTGAAGTTGTACCAGCCATAAAGGAGCCCATGGAGATTTTATGTGATAACGAAGGAGTGGTTTCCTTAACCAAGGAACCAAGGGATCATGGTAGATCCAGACACATTGACAGGAAATACCACTTTATCAGACATCGGGTAGCATAGGGACTCCTCGTAGTCAAGAGGGTATCGTCAGAAGAGAATCCAGTAGATCCCCTCACAAAGGGTCTGTGCAGGGTTAAGCACTTACAACATGCGAGGAGCATTGGACTGAAGGACGATATTAGTTTTAGTGATTAGATAGATGTTTAGAAACTTGTAATAGTTAAATGTAATTGACATTTGGTGATTATATAATGGAGATTTATATAAAAGTATTGTTTACTATCTTGTGTCAATTGTTTACTATTGTTTCACTTTTGCATGTTTTACTTCCTGAATAATTGGATTGTTCAAATTATCCACAGTCGATCATACTTTGGAAGTAAGTTATGAGGTTAGACTGTCATGAATTGGCTTGTAGATTGTCTAAGTGCTTAGACATAGGAAAGGTTTGCTGCAACGTTCATGGGTACTTCTGAAATAATATTTGAGGATTGGATTAAACCAACGCTCATTTGAATCACTTCATGTAATTTATCACGAGTGATTGTGAGACGATAATATCGTACAATCTTTAAACCGAGATATATGATTTGTTGTTTACAAGTTGGTTGTACATTGATAATGCGTAAACGCATCAGTAACTTGATGTTATAAAACGTGTTGTTGTGTATGATTTGATGAGTAAATAGTACAAGCATATAAGTCAAAGTTTATATGTTTCTTTTATCCTAAGAGATTAAAAGCGATATCTTGGGCCCCTCGATGATTTTGTGTTGAGTTATGTGTCGGGCCCGGTCAACTGAATTGATGTGTTCAATTAAGTTCATTGTCAAACAAATCAGAAGTCGGGAAACAAACTGTTGGAAATTGAGAATGATTATGTTCCATGTCTTTGTCCACACAATATCTTGCAAAACGGAGGATTATATGATCCCTTATCTAAACGATGTGTCATTGACTAGGTCAGAGTTCGACAGCGGCTTTTGAGAGCAACGAAAACTAATCAGATGCTGAAGTTGCATTGGCAGTTATAGTTATTAGAATTATCCAAGTAGGAGATTGTTGGATTAGGTGTCTAAGCCTATAACTATAATTGGGATGTACTTGATCTGATTGTAGCATGGCCCTTTTGGGTTGCCTTCACCATAGCAACTAGACAAGATAAGTTTTGGAGAAAGAGGTTATTTAATGGTTTATTTATATATTATAAGAATAATATATTAATTGAGAAATCATATTATTTAATTAGTATTGATCAGAAATTAATTTGGAATTAATTTAGTGATCAAAAGAGACTGATTAAAAGTAAGGGGACTGATATTACAAATCATTGATAGTTTCAAGTTGGGCTGATGGACTTCTAAAGAAAGGAGTGGACGAAATCTATGGGTACATATGTATGATAAATACACACACAAACATATATATATATATATATATATATATATATATATATATATATATATACACACACACACACACATATAATTATGAGATCAAAAGATATAATTATCAAATATAAAGTTAAAGGTGTTTATAATAGAATAATTATAGGAAAGATAAAAGATAGAAGATAAATGATAAAAGATAAAAGATAAAATACCTAATGTTAATGCGTTAGTGAGCTGTTAATATTCATCCAATAGCCTTGATTAAATTCGGCTTCCCTGGTACCTATAATCGTTAATCTTGCGAGAGCTACAAAGATATGTATCGATCTATATGGGGATTGATGCCCCCACCTGTGATTGCTAACTACAATCCCGACATGATGACTTTCTTATTAATTATTATTTGACGCCTGATGAAGCGTCGTGGCGCGGCAATTATTAGTAAAACAACGTCGATTATGGGGCCTCATGGTAATACATTACAAACACCTTAGAGATCCGACTACCATTAGGGACGTCTTAGAATGGTAGATAAAATACGTTAGGGTTGTTAGATATCCTACAAAGATAGAAAATTAGGATAAATAAAACATCCTAAAAGATAATAAGATAGAATCGTTAGATATCATAAAAAGATAGTAAGCTAGGGTTGATAAAATACTTTAGGATAGGTTTTTCTAAATGAAAAAGGATTCTTAAATTAATAGAACCAAAAAAGCCAAAAACTATCAAAACCTGGGCAATCACCAACATTATGTTGACGTTATCAAAATACATGTATTCTCAGGGAGATGAGTGTGGAGGATTGTCGTGCTGAGGTAGAGGAGATTTTCAAGGAAGCTTGTTGGATTTTAGTTCCATCCGTTTATCATTTCTAGAAATGTTTAGGTTGTGTGCTTGACTTTTAAATAATGTAGTCCCAAAATAATTTATAATACATAAAAGTGTCGTTTGTAATATACTTTTGTGTTTGTTATATATATATATATATATATATATATATATATATATATATATATATATATATGCCTCGATCCAATTTTCCCACGTTCGTATTGCCTTGCGTTTCCGCCGCTGGCCTGGGTTGTGACAGATTGGTATTAGAGCTACAGGTTATAGCGAACTGGTAATTCCTTAGGAACTACAACTATAACCTAGGGCATAAACCTATGAATTAGTTAAACCTAATAAAAGTATTATTATTAATTACCATACGGATAAACTACTTACGAGAAAGGTGCCTAGGCTGGAAAAATTGTCATTTGGGTTGCTGGATTTTAGAACGGCTATATGCGAAAATGGTCTTGCCCTCCAGTTTTTCCTACCTGGCCGATCCTTGCTTAGTGGTCTTGAAGTGCACAAACACGTAATTAATAAAATACCCTAATGAAACACTAATCAGATAAAGAGTTATATAAATTCTTATAAATACACCCTTATATGATAAAAACTATCCATTCAAATCACCACTTATGATTTTTGGTCAAAAACAAGTCCTAGGTGTAGTCTAGTACTACGGCCGTACCACAACTAGGCTTAGAATGTGCAACTAAGTTTCATTATGGTCCGACTGACGCACACGTAAACCTGGATGCTGTAGTTGACAATCTAAATGCTTGAGGATTTATGGATTAATAGTTTAGTATGCCTAGTTAAGACATTAGGACGAGGCCAAAGGCTAGAGGATCTTTAGATCAGTACCATAGATCGACTTCCTGAAGACTAGAGCCTCAGATCAAGACCTAGTGCAATAGGATGGTACACCTTGAGGATATACGGAATAGAGATAGGCATACGACATACCTCCCATATAGAAAGTTACCTAAGATATGATATTATCTACTCTATATCTACACACACATACACAGATATATATATATATATATATATATATATATATATATATATATATATATATATATATATATATATATATATATATATATATATATTCTAATAGGTGAATAAGTTTATTCTCCTATTGACAAGTGTCATAATATTAGAAATCGTCATTAATATTATATGTCACCTATAATGCCACATGTCAACCTATTATTCTCCCTTTCAAATTTTAAAATTTAAAATTTTCATTCTAATTATATTAAACTAGGCGAATGACCGCGCGTTGCGCAGTGAAATATTTATGTAGCTTAATATGGTTATATATATATATATATATATATATATATATATATATATATATATATATATATATATATATATATATATATATATTATGGTAAAATAAATAGTTAACATTCTTTTAAGCATATGGTTGGTTGAGAAGTTATGATTTTTAAAACAAATAAGATGCTAACACAATGCAATTAACAAAATTATTACATTATAATTGATATGGTTTAATCTATTCAGAATAGGTTGTACATAAAGGTTGTATGCGATTAAATAGTATGTATATTTTTTGATTTACAAATAATTTATACGAATAAATAATGCAAAATTATTATTAGTTTGAAATTATAAATGTATTGTTTATGTACACATTAGTATCTAATGTAATTATTCGATAATTGATTAAATATATGTTATCATTTGTGGTCGTATGCGTTTAGTTTCTTAAGTAAACCCCCACGTGTGTTAAATCACATTTTTTTGAAAATTATTGAAAAGGATTAGAGAACTTACTTATTGCCTGCAATGTTTGGTAATTTTAGACATCTAATTTTGCATTTTTATCATTGTAGATTTTGTAGAACTTGTGAATTTCCGCCATTAAATCTCTATACTCGAGTTTCTAATTCATTTTTAAAGGTTTTAAATCTTCTTTCATTCTTGGAGTTTCAGATTCTTCAAGAACTGTGGGTAGACCTCCTGTTCTTGCATTCTTTAGTAAGATTGAAACAATATAGTTCTGGAAGTGTATCTGAAATGCAAAGGTTTTGATATTCTATCTTGAGACTATAACTTCGGTAGAAAATATTTCCTTCACCAACCGATATTCATAATCCGTTTAGAGTATTCGAAATTTTACAAACTAAAGGAGTGAAAATTATGAAATCAATGATATAAAGGGATTTAATTACCATGAAGCAGAAGCAAAATTAAGGAGTGGAAGGTATGAAATGAACGAGATAAAAGATTTAATTACCATGCAGGAGCATGTTTTGTTTCATCATTCTTGCCAAATTTTCATTCGGGAACATATTTATAAGTACGTAGGATGTCATTCTCTGAATTCCCCATCGATAGTTCCATTCATAGCTTCAAAATTTCAATTATATAAAGTGTGTGATGTGTTATTAATTATTTTGAAAGTGAAAATGTGTGGGAGTTTAAAATGCATGAGGTGTTTGGAAATTTGTTTGGGGGTTTCAAATACATGAGGTGATTGGAAAAATGTCTCCTTTATAAGTACTATAGACGAATCATCGCGCGTTGCGCAAGAATATATTTATATAGTTTTTTTTAACGACAAACACACACATCCACACAATTATTTAATCCTTCTCCTAATTCTATAAATTGTGATTTAATATTTATAAATGAAAAAAACAATGTTAATAAATGTATATAAAACATATATTAATTTCTATATATAACGAATAACAAATAGTAGAAAAAATAAATATTTGATGATTTTATTGACCATTTTAAAGTTTGTAAATTGTATATAAATTGTATGTTAATTTATTTATTTAATGAATAACAAATATATGAAAAACATAAATACTACAACTTTTAATAACATAAAAACACTACCATGTCTACTATAACATTTGTAACAAAAAAAAACCTTATTAAACACTGATAAATCATACAAAAATATATAGAAGACACATATTATATATATATATATATATATATATATATATATATATATATATATATATATATAGACACAAACACACACATACATACATACATACACGCTATTAAAATAATCATATCATTATTATTAACTTTGAAATAATTATATTTATACGAAGTTGATATAAAAACTCATTATAGCATGTTTGATGGCTTTATGTAACATCCCAAAATTTAAGACCAAAAATTTCATTTTTAATTAGGTTATTATAAAACGAACAGTATAAAAACATCCATAAAAACATCCCATGTCGAGACCAAAGTGTCAGTAATCAAAACATGTTATCATAAAATAATATCAAAGTGTAATACTAAAGATTTCATGTGCGGAAAATCATAGTGTGATGCGCTGCGATCGAGCCGGCTCCTTTCCTTTGAAAACGAAGTACTTGAAATCAAAACTGAAAACCGTAAGCACGAAGCTTAGCGAGTTCCCCCATCATAGCACACACTATACAATGACATACTGCCAGGCAATTATGGGGTGCCTGACCTACCCATGTCAAGCCATTCTGGGGTGCTTAACTTACCCAGATCAAGCCATTCTGTGGTGCTTGACTTACCCAGTTCAAGCCATTCTAGGGTGCTTGACTTACCCATGTCAAGCCATTATGGGGTGCTTGACTTACCCGTCGGTTTATCTCAACCGACTATTGGGGACTATTCCACCCCTACAATTACCACATATTAACATAACATAAACATAATGCTAGGCATGCATGCATACTGACTACACCTTCGATATCTTTCAACCAGTATCCGGGGACTATTTCACCCCTACTACTACTAACACATATAATAGAGCATCCTAGCACATAAAGCATATCAGATTGTGGCAAACCAGACAATTATCACAGAGACAATCATCTCATACATAATCACCTACTGGTGGGCCGACATTGGTGCCTTAGACCCACCTATACTGGAAGGTAACTACCTCACACTGCTGAAGTCCCGCAGACAAAACTCTACCTGCTGGATGACAGGTTCTCGAACTGTCAACATCAAAATAACACCCAATTAATCATTGGGTTCCAACACATATCCATAAGTCCATGCTTGGGGTAAAAGACTACTCTACCCCTAACTTAGCTTTATTCAAGCCCAAGGCCCAATCCAAAGGCCCAAAAGTCAACTATGAGTCAAAGCCCAACATATGGCCCAATTTTCTAAATTGGGCCCAAACCTTTACATGGTCTTATTCTAAGGCCCAACCATTTAGTCCAGTCCAAACATTTGGCATTTCTAATGGCCCATTATCTCATAATCATAAAGGCCCAATTATGGCTCATCTATGGCCCAATTTTCCAAATTGAGCCCAAACCTTCACATGGGCCTTACCCTAAAGCCCATTAAATTATTCTAGTCCACATGATTGTTCTTGGATGGCCCATCAATATCCCAATCACCAAAGCCCAATAGAAAGGCCCAACTCAAAGCCCAAGTGAAATTAAGGTTTTCACATAAAATGACGATTAGGGTTAAGTGTTTCTCACTTAACCCATTAAGGACTTAATCCATTAAGTCCATCATTCTACTAGACAAATCATATGGTGTGATCGGGCTTAATATATTGTCCAATTCCAATGGCCCAAAATGCGGCTCCCGATAAGTCCAAGCCAATGATTCCAAAATTAGGGTTTTATAAACCCTAATTAGGGTTTCCAACCCAAACATAGCCCAGTAGGCCCATAACTAAATCTTTAGATCAGTTAGGGTTTCATTAGGCCCATTAGGGTTTCACTAGGCCTGTTAGGGTTTTGCTATTCGGGCACCTCCCACTACCACCTCGGGTAGTGGCGGTCAACGGCGGTTCTCAGCGGCGACGGCCACCTCACGGTGGTGGTTATGGTTCTAGCACATTTTGTCCAAGCATCCCAAATGGAATCAAAACACAACAAGGCACATCGTCACCCAATACGGCGGCTGGTGGCGGCATCCACCACCTCACGGTGGTGGTTATGAGTTTCTTTTCATTATTCTAATTTCTACTTACATTTTACAATGCTTTAACCCAAAAATATAAACACAGACACTAATAGAAAAACACACACACAACCACTCTTGTGGTGGCCGGCGGTGGTAGATGGTGGCAGCCACCACCTCACGGTGGTGGTGGTGACTTCTTTTCAGGTTCTGGGCAATGGTCTCTCACCCACAAACTACATCACACACATGTACAGAAACACCCACCGAGCATCTCTTCATCGATCTTGAAGGGGGTTGACGGTGGTGGCGGTGGAGATACCACTTGAGAACGACAGCAGCAACGAAGTACCCTAACAGAAGCGGAGAAGGAGGTGGTGATTACAGGATGCTGCTCGACTGGTCTTCCTACGACCACAACGTCGGCTCGAAAACTCACCCCCGCCGGACGTGAAGGCAGCGACAGAAGAATAGAGGAGAGTGAGAGAGAGAGAGCGACCCGACCACGACTACGACAACCTCGCAACGTCGGTCCTTCTGATCTCTACGATTGAGTCACATCAGAATAGTGGCCTTTCGTCTTCGTCGACAGCTAAATGGCAATGGCGATTTCCCGGTGGTTTCCGACTTCAACAGCGGTGGCGGAGGGAGGTTGGCATAAGGTAGCGGCGCCGGAGGCTTGGAGGTATAAGGGTGGCGGCTGCTATCTCATTTAGGGTTAAGGTTATGGAGGGTTGAGGGTTATATATCCCGCCCCATAGGTCTTCTTCCCATAACGACGCCTTTAGTCCCTCCCTTCCCATTTTCTTTCAAAGGGAGCCCATAATTTACCATTTAAACCCTGCCTCCTGAAATCCTTTACAAATTAAGTCCTAATTTTACCAAGCAGCCCCTCCCTCCACAAATCCTTTTCAATCTAGGTCCATAATTTACTCTTTCGCCCCTTCGTCCATAAATCCTTTCATATTAGGTCCAAATGATACCAAACACTTTCTGTCTTCTAAAAATCCTTACAAAGTAAATCCCAGAACTTACACTTTTAACCCCCAACTTCTAAAACTGTGACAGTTAACTCCTCGAGACCAACCCTTGTTATATAATAATTGATTTTAGGGCTACTATTCGTTCATTAATTTATTTATTTATTTATTTAATAAATGGGGTGTTACAACTCTCCCCCACCTAAATTAGATTTCTTTCTTGAAATCATTCCTTACATGCCCAACCACCCAAGTAACATGGTCACAATCATGGGTACACCCTAGCCTTCCCAAGGCAGTCTAAGTCATCCATCGCAGGGTCCTAACACCCGGAAGTGAACGAATTTCTTGCAACAATATCACATCTACTCCGTCTGAATTTTGCAGTCTCGAGGTGGTCTGACTCTCTGACAGACCGCTCATGCTGAGCTTTACCAAGCTTAATTATTCTCGACTGACCGACCAAATGCACACTTTCTGCCTTGGTTACCTTGATGCTACCACTAAAGCAAAATCACTAACCGTAGTCAACAATAGAGCACTTACTCTTGACAGAAGACTCAAATAATCCTTCGAGTAGAAGATCCATCCCTGCAACGGCTAGACTCAGACGAGAGCTGCGCAGCAGGATCAAATCGACTACTCTGAGATTATTTAATCCCACTGTGAGCGACTTATCACTTCCCAATCAATCAGTTATTCCATTCGTACTTGCGGCATAACACCCTAATATTAATACTGCAAAAACACTAAAACTGCCCGAAACCCTGAACTGCCTGAAATAGCCTGCTGCTACATGGCTGCTTTCCAAAATCTACTGAGACCTCCCGGGTCTCCAACCGATCGGGTCCATGCGTCGAATACTGACGTCACCAAATCCAAGGCTAAAAATGATTGCTACCTTACCAATGGTAGCCTTATATCACAAATGACCCTTAAACAATCCATTGCTTCCTTGATCTCATAACTGTAGTGGCGTTCCTACAGTCTTATCACTGGCTCAACCAGGTCTAATCCCTCTGGGGAAATCCATAAACCAATCCTTGGATTTGCCACGCCCTCACTGCTACACCCAAACTGGTGGGTACTACTGTTCCTTCCACGTCCTAACAACGCGCTCATGCTATCTACCAACCTAGTGAATGCTACGGCTACACCGCAGACTTACAACACTTAACAACTATCTGCCAACCTCATGAATGCTACGGCTACACCCATATACTTACAACATTCTAGACCTATCTGACCGCTAGTGAATGTTACGGCTACCCCCGCAGTTTTACAACACTTTCCATGCTAACTGACTGTTAGTGGATGCTACGTCTACCCTCGTAGTCTTACAACACTTTCCATACTATCTGACCGCTAGTGAACGCTATGAATACCCCCGTAGTCTTACAACAGTTTCCATACTATCTGACTGCTAGTGAATTCTACGGCTACCCCTGTAGTCTAACAACACTTCCCAAACCGGGTCGAACACACACTCGACCTAACAGTCAATTGAACTTGAATTCTAATTGGACCTCTAACCTGGTTCCCTAAACCTGTTATCCGATGCCATGGAAAAGCGTGAACCCAAAAGTTGGAACGTTTTCTAAACTCCCAACTCACCCAATCCTCAACCTAGACGGCCACCCGACCGCCTTCCGTCCTGACGAGGATGCGAAACTCATCCTAGTTTCACACCTATTACTACTCCTAAGTACCTGGTCAATTCTCCCCCACTTAGATTCAAATAAGTCTTCATGACACGTGATAATTGAAGGATTCCCAATCATTCTGGCTTTCTAGTAATCCACTGATAACAACCCGTGCTTACCAATGCTAGCGATCACTTACCAGTTAAACCCTAAGATCGCCCATCCTCTGAAATCTGGAAGAGTAATCTTGAAATCTGGTCCAGCCTGACACCTCAATCCATCTCTCATGCTGACAACTGGAGACCTTAATCTTCACCCTGGCTGACGAATCCTCGTTCCCACTTCAAATATCGCAGCTCCACTGAACTCTAACCGAACACAGCCCATGCGAGAATTACAATTCTGTTGAACATTCAATGACCAAACATTTATGCATCTAACACCACCATCTCCATGTTACCAGTCCTTTCCTAGTAATGGTGGTGCCTTGAACTCCAAAGTTCTTCCATAGACAATTGTTGACCATACCTGAACAGTGATAGAACCATTGAACTCTGACTTCACTGGAGAACTATCGCTCTAACCCTGACCTAATATCCTCTAAATAACACTCATGCACAGATCTCGAAAAAGATCCGGAATGATAACGGTACACGCAGAACCCACTTCGCAAAGATACGTCCCTCTGTAGATTCATCAAGGACTTTTCTCGACATGCAGAATGGCATATGACTACCCTTGATGACCCAGAAGATAGTAAAGAACTGACCCGAGATCTAACTGGTTTGAACTCAATCAAAATTCCAAAGTGGTACAAATTCCCGTCATCCACCTAGTAGCAACAGAAGATGACATAACCGGAATATCTGGAGGAATCCTGATCACCTCCACCTGAGATACCTCGACCATTCCGAGGACATGGTGCAAAACTTCCTTTCAATCTCGATGACAAGAACTAACAATAGGATCCTCCTTCCTGAAGGATTTTAAGGATTCACAGGGTATGAGCTTCAGATGAGCCCCTAACTGCCCCGCGACAAATCTATACTATGAACCGAGAAAACACTGAACACCCCGAACCAGCAAAAGGAAAACGATCTTACACTAACCACTAGTAATTCATGGTATGCAATTGGCATATGACGATATTATATGATCTAACCCAAAAGGAGCAAAGAAATAAACCAGGGATACACCTACTCATCCTGCTACAGTATCCCAAACCACAACTCAATTCCCACAACAATGTGTAGATAAAACTGAAAGAAGGCAAGGTTACATACCTGCAACATCGCCTGGTGGAGTTCTGACTTCTCCTGTCTGACACTGCAAGGCCTGACTCCTTCTGCTGACATGACCAACCCCACTACATTTGTATCAGCCTAAACCCCTGGAATGTCGAACTCCCTTGTGTACCTTCCCGCACGTGTTGCACTCACTCCGGCTGTGACAACCCAATACTTTCTAGTCAACAAAAGTCGAATTCCGTTAAATAAAATGTTGATGTTTGTTTATTCCGTTCAGCTCTTGTGGGTTAGGAAATAATCTAAAATATATAAATAAAGTTTATATAAGTTTTCGGAACCAAACACTCGAAAGATCCCGTTTTCCTTCGAAAAATCAACAAAACTCGTTCCAGCCAAGTGTTTACGGCCGTAAACCCGTTTACAGCCGTAAACTCTTGGACCGCAAACCGTATACCGCCGGGGACCTACCTCCGACCATAAACCCATCCGGTATATATATTTAACCGGAGCGATTCCTCATTTTTCATCTTTTTCACCCACAAACTCTCTGAAATCTCTCCCAAGAACATTCATATCATCAAGGTCGAATCTTCAAATCTTTAAGTTTTTCACGAAGAACACCAAGAACAACCTTCAAATCTTCAAAGTCTGCAAACCGTTCACGACCGCAAACCGATCATGACCGCAAACAGTTCACGGCCGCAAACAGTCTTAAGTCGTGAACTTTGGCTGTATACCTTCTTTTTCCACTTCAAACAAGTCTCGGTAACATTCCTAGTCCAAAAACAAGTGTTTTATAACACTGTAATTAATGGTTTCGCTAATTTAAATACAATATTGTGTTTAATTATCATTAGGATACCATTAACTCCGCATACTCCAACTCGAGGGTCATCTTTCCAGTTTCGTTGTCGAGCACGTACACATAATCAACTGTGAGTTCATACCCCTACACTTTTACTGTTTCTAACGTTTTTAGGAGGAATACAAGGAAAACACAAAGGAATTTTGTATTCTTATATAAAGGATTTCAAAAGGGTTAAAACTTATGCAATTGATACAACCAAGAGATCACCACACTTTATAAAATATTTAGATATTTTATCCCTTTTGTAATATGCTGAGCATGAGGGAAGTTTTACAACCTACAACCATAATTGCAAAGTTTTTAGTACAATACATAACATACATGCAAACTATAATAGGTATAGTTTGGGATTCAACACATGATTTTATCAAGTCCAGAGCTTATAGATTAACAAATGTATAAACTATGTTAGATATAGTTTATGACATACATTACTACTTTCTGAGAACAAGAGTACAATACTAAATAATTATTTAAGTATAATTATTTTACTCTACAAGTATACATACAGCTTCAAGTACAAGAGAACATTACAATACTACACGTAAACTAGTTAATACAGGGTTGTGAGGCACTACTTCAATTGTACCCTCCGGGATACGGAACTAAATCCTAACACAGTATAACCAGAGTATCCTGGAGGGAGAGCGTGAGATTTGTGAATAGATCTATTCGGGACTGACAATCCCACACCTGAACTGCTAGTTACAGTTAGGCAGGCATGCCTGGGGTGACAAATGTCATAACATCCGACGCCTGAAGAACGCCGTAGAGGTCACTAGGTCATATAAAGCATGGTTATACCAAACTCACAACAGTATAAACTAACCATTTGTTTACGGGATTTCATTTCTTCAAATAGTTTTATTTTCATTAATAGAACTATCATACATTACAACTGGAGGATTTCCACGGGATACAACTACCGGGTTTTTATTTGAAGTAATAAAACTACTATACATACTGGTGGCACCCAAGGTTTTCATACAGAACATACTATACATTACTGGTGTTAGCTAGAGTTTTCATACAGAACATACTATACATACTGGTGGTAGCCAGGGTTTTCATACATAACATACCATACAAAGGTTTTCGTATAGAACACACTATACAATACAACTGGTAGTAACCAGGCATACAAACTAACCTTTTCATATACTACAACGAGATACAAGAACGAACGTACATTTTGGTCTTAGGGCTTAAGACTACTTCTTCATTACTAACGAAAATATTGGATTTTCTTGAGAACTTGCAAACATTTTAAAGATTCACAGACAGATTTTCACTACAAAAAAAATACTTATGAACTCACCAGCTTTAATGCTGAAACTCTTTCAAAACCGCTTGTATTCTCAGGGAACCGATAGACAGGTACACCCGCAGGCTTTTGGGAAGATGGAGCTTATAGTGTCTCGTCTTTTATACTTTTGGTCATACATTTTGTTGTATACAAAATATGTATCAAACATATGTAAATATTCTATATATATATATATATATATATATATATATATATATATATATATATATATATATATATTCAATGTAATGGTTGTGTTTACTTTGATTACTATGATGCAATTGTTGTGATACTGTACATGACGTCCTCCACCCCCGAACGTTTCCGCCGTTTCGGTTTGGGGGTGTGACACCGACCCTAATAGCCTTTCATCCGATGATCAGAAGTCTTGGGTCTCTTCTCGGGACCCTCTACTATATGCACCTGGCACGACCCTCTCTTCTCAAAGTGCTCCAAATCGATCTCGCATCCTCGGACTTTGGAATTCGTATCCACCAGGGTCTGACACCTTGTCACGCACACTAGCTCACTTGCTAATGGCTGAGTTGCAGCAACTGGAACATACTCCGCCCCCAAACCGGGTCACAAACTCCTCCCCGAAGCTTCTCATATTCTCCAAGACTCTCACCTATTCGAGTATGAATCTTGTGATTTCAGTAGTACGGGCCCAATACTACCTTCTACACCTATCCACACTTTCCTCAGCAATCCTCCCAGATCCTCCAAGTCACTTCCTCAATATGATACGTCCAAGTCTTGCTAAACCTCACTACTAACCCACTGAAACATATCCTAGGCTTTCCTAGGTTCCCAAACCCACCTAGTCCTCAGCTGCTGAAAAATTACCAGTAATGTCAACTAGATACCTCATGAATATAGCCACATGCAACAGAGATCAGATAATCCATCGAGTAAACGACCCATCCCTAGAATGGTTGGACTCAGACAAGAGCTGCACAATAGGGTCAAGTCCATCACTCTGAGATTATCCAACTTGTGTCCCATGTGACTTAGCATATTCACTTAGTAACTAACTCACATCACTAAGAATTGCACAAAGAACAAAGCAAACATCATTCAGATAATGGAAAATCTAACCATCATACTCCAATCAAACCATTCTATCCTTTAATCAGGAATCTGTGCATGCAATTCAAATGCTCATACAATCAGGCACAACCTAAACAGGCTATCCTATCACTAGCTAATCAGTACTAACATGCAGATCTATAAACACATACAGTAGGCTTATAAGGCATCCTTCCTAGATCCTTAGCCCTAATCTAGCATGCAGTTCTCATAACATATCATAACATAAACTTGTATGGGTAATTTGGGAGTACTTACTTGAGCTCAGCTGATTGCACGCATCACAAATCTTATTCTTTTTCAAAGTTCCTTTTTCTCTTTTCAAATTCTTTTCAAAATTCTTTTTAGAAAATGATTTTTCTTTTGAAAATTTTCATACCAAGTCCTTAGTTTGAGTCCAGGAACACCCGAGAGTGTGTCTGAATCCCTCAAACCAAGGCTCTGATACCAATTTGTAACATCCCAAAATTTATGACCAAAAATTTCATTTTTAATTAGGTTATTATAAAACCAACAGTATAAAAACATCCATAAAAACATCTCATGTCAAGACCAAAGTGTTAGCAATCAAAACATGTTATCATAAAATAATATCAGAGTGTAATCCCAAAGATCTCATGTGCGGAAAATCATAGTGTGATGCGCTGCGATCGAGCCGACTCTTTTCCTTTGAAAACGAAGTACCTGAAACCAAAATTGAAAACCGTAAGCACGAAGCTTACTGAGTTCCCCCATCATACCACACACCATACAATAACATACCGCCAGACAATTCTGAAGTGCCTGACCTACCCATGTCAAGCCATTCCGGGGTGCTTGACTTACCCAGGTCAAGCCATTCTGGGGTGCTTGACTTACCCATGTCAAGCCATTCTGGGGTGCTTGACTTACCCGTCGGTTTATCTCAACCAACTACTGGGGACTATTCCACCCCCAACCATTACCACATAATAACATAACATAAACATAATGCTAGGCATGCATGCATACTGACTACCCGTTCGGTATCTTTCAACCAGGATCCGAGGACTATTTCACCCCTACTACTACTAACACATATAATAGAGCATCCTAGCACATAAAGCATATCAGATTGTGGCAAACCAGACAATTATCACACAGACAATCATCTCATACATAATCACCTACTGGTGGGCCGACATTGGTGCCTTAGACCCACCTATACTGGAAGGTAACTCACCTCACACTGCTGAAGTACCGCAGACAAAACTCTACCTGCTGGATGACAGGTTCTCGAACTGTCAACATCAAAATAACACCCAATTAATCATTGGGTTCCAACACATATCCATAAGTCCATGCTTGGGGTAAAAGACTACTCTACCCCTAACTTAGCTTTATTCAAGCCCAAGGCCCAATCCAAAGGCCCAAAAGTCAACTATGAGTCAAAGCCCAACATATGGCCCAATTTTCTAAATTGGGCCCAAACCTTTACATGGTCTTATTCTAAGGCCTAACCATTTAGTCCAGTCCAAACATTTGGCATTTCTAATGGCCCAATATCTCATAATCATAAAGGCCCAATTATGGCTCATTTGTGGCCCAATTTTCCAAATTGGGCCCAAACCTTCACATGGGCCTTACCCTAAAGTCCATTAAATTATTCTAGTCCATATGATTGTTCTTGGATGGCCCATCAATATCCCAATCACCAAAGCCCAATAGAAAGGCCCAACTCAAAGCCCAAGTGAAATTAAGGACTTAATCCATTAAGTCCATCACTCTACTAGACAAATCATATGGTGTGATCGGGCTTAATACATAGTCAAATTCGAATGGACCAAAATACGGGTCTCGATAAGTCCAAGCCAATGATTCCAAAATTAGGGTTTTATAAACCCTAATTAGGGCTTCCAACCTAATAATAGCCCAACAGTCCCAAAACTAAATCTTTAAATTAATTAGGGTTTCATAAGGCCCGTTAGGGTTTCACTAGGCCCGTTAGGGTTTTGCTAGTCGGGCACCACCCACTACCACCTTGGGTAGTGGCGGTCAATGGCGGCTCTCAGCGGCGACCACCACCTCATAGTGGTGGTTATGGTTCTAGCCCATTTTGTCCAAGCATCCCAAATGAAATCAAAACACAACAAGACACACCGCCACCCAACACGATGGCTGATAGCGGTAGGAGGCAGCAGCCACCACCTCACTGTGGTGGTTATGAGTTTCTTTTCATTATTCTAATTTCTAATTACATTTTACAATGCTTTAACCCAAAAAAAATAAACACACACACAGCCACCCTTGTGGTGGCCGGCGGTGGCAGATGGTGGCAGCCACCACCTCACGGTGGTGGTGGTGGTGACTTCTTTTCAGATTCCCGCCAAGGGTTTCTCACCCACACACTACATCACACACATGTACAGAAAGACCCACCGAGCATCTCTTTATCGATCTTGAAAGGGGTTGACGGTGGTGGCGGAGGAGATACCGCTTGAGAACGACAGCAACAACGAAGTACCCTAACAGAAGCGAAGAAGGAGGTGACGATTACAGGACGTTGCTCGACTGGTCTTCCTACGACCATAACTTCGGCTCGAAAACTCGCCCCCTGCCGGACGTGAAGGCAGCGGAAGAAGAATAGAGGAGAGTGAGAGAGAGCGACCCGACCACGACTACGACAGCCTCGCAATGTCGGTCCTTCCGATCTCTACGACCGAGTCACGTCAGAATAGTGGCCTTTCGTCTTCGTCGGCAGCTAAATGGCAATAGCGGCTTCCCGGTGGTTTCCGGCTTCAACAGCGGTGACGGAGGGAGGTTGGCATAAGGTAGCGGCGCTGGAGGCTTGGAGGTATAAGGGTGGCGGCTGCTATCTCATTTAGGGTTAGGGTTACGGAGGGTTGAGGGTTATATACCTCGCCCCATAAGTCTTCTTCCCATAATGACGCCTTTAGGCCCTCCCTTCCCATTTTCTTTCAAAGGGAGCCCATAATTTACCATTTAAACCCTGCCTACTGAAATCCTTTACAAATTAAGTCCGAATTTTACCGAGCAGCCCCTCCCTGCACAAATCCTTTTTCAATTTAGGTCCAGAATTTACTCTTTAGCCCCTTTTTCCATAAATCCTTTCATATTAGGTCCAAATGATACCAAACACCCCCTGTCTTCAAAAAATATTTACAAATTAAATCCTGGAACTTACACTTTTAACCCCCAACTTCTAAAACTGTGACTGGTAACTCCTCGAGACCAACCCTTGTTATATAATTATTGATTTTAGGGCTACTATTCGTTCATTAATTTATTTATTTATTTATTTAATAAATGGGGTGTTACACTTTAAGGCATACAACAAAAAATTATTAATAACATTAAACTAATTATGAAAGAATGCTTACTGTTCCAAGAAAAATCCGAATAGTAATAACCATGATGCGGCAAAACACTTTTTTTTCAACTCTTCATATTTTAATTAAAAATATTTTAAACCATGTGATTGTTTGTGAGAAAACTTATTTTTGTATTACAGATACAACATATATAAATGAGAGGAAAATAAAAACTCACTACCAATTACTAATCATAAGTGACAAAAACATTTGAGTTGTATAACTTTATATATAAAATCATAAGTATACATAAATTAGAAAACTCTTTTGTTGTGAAAATTTCAAATGAATTTGATTTAAG